>NC_069504.1:312337029-312603544 GCF_027579735.1 Bombina bombina | reverse complement strand
CAAAACGTTACATGTGGCTTGTGTTTGATTCTAATGTGGAACCCCCCAATCCCTTTTTGTCCCTCCATGTATTGAAAGAACATTACATTACAGGGATAGACTTTTTGAATCTGAGCTGTCATTAGCTAAGACAGATGCTGTTCAGGGGTCCCCTGTTCAATATATGCCGCAGCTTTCTCCTCAAGTGTCCCAAACTTTATCATCTACACATTCATTGCCCTGCGCTTCCTCTCACACTCCGGTTGGAGTTACGTTACAAGACATTGCTACCCACATATCCTCTGCGATAACTGATGCGCTGTCTGCCTTTCCCATGCTGCAGGGAAAGCGCAAGAGGAAATCTAAGGAATCAGTGAGTAAGGTTTCTGACGCAGTTGTGGCTATTCTGATAGTTCCCAGAAATCTGTGGAGGAAGATACTTCGGTAGCATCTGAGGGTGAAGTCTCATACTCAGACAGTGTAATTCCTTCTGCTGATACTGAAGTTGTATCCTTCAGGTTTAAGCTAGAACACCTCCGGTTGTTACTTAAGGAGGTTTTGGCCACCTTGGACGACTCTGACATGACTGTCGTAGTCAATCCTAAGAAGTCTAGTAAGTTAAACAAATACTTTGACGTTCCTTCCTTGGTGGAGGTTTTTCCGGTTCCAGACAGGGCTACAGAGATTATTGCCCGGGAATGGGAGAGACCGGGAATCCCTTTTTCTCCATCTCAAATTTTTAAGAAAATGTTTCCAATAGCTGACTCTATCAAGGAGTCTTGGCAGACGGTCCCCAAGGTGGAAGGGGCAATTTCCACTTTGGCTAAGAGAACCACTATTCCCATAGAGGATAGCTGTTCCTTTAAGGATCCTATGGATAAGAAGTTGGAAGGGTTACTTAAAAAGATGTATGTACACCAGGGTTTACAATGGCAACCTGCGGTATGTATTGTTACCGTCACCAGTGTGGGGGCATACTGGTTTGATGCGTTGTCTGAATCTATTCAGACAGATACTCCCTTTGAGGAGATCCAGGATAGGATTAAGGCCCTTAAGTTGGCCAATTCCTTTATTACGGATGCTTCCCTACAATTTATTAAGTTGGGAGCAAAGATTTCTGGTTTTGCAGTACTGGTCCGCAGAGCTTTATGTTTGAAATCATGGTCTGCGGATGTGTCGTCTTAGTCTAAGCTTTTGACGATTATCTACAAGGGCAAGACCTTGTTTGGGCCAGGCTTGACTGAAATAATTTCAGACATTATTGGAGGTAAGGGTAATTTCCTCCCTCAGGATAAGAGGAATAAGCAGAAGGGACGTGAGAGTAATTTTTGTTTCTTTCGAAACTTCAAGGGTAAAACTTCCGCTGCCAAGCAAGAACAGTCCAAGCCTTCCTGGAGGTCCAACCAGTCTTGGAACAAGGGGAAGCAATCTAAGAAGCCCGTTAGGGACTCAAAGTCAGCATGAAGGGTCTGCCCCCGATCCGGGACCGGATCTTGTGGGGGCAGACTGTCTTTCTTTGCTCAGGCTTGGGTTCGGGATGTACTGGATACCTGGGCGGTGGACATCGTGTCCCGGGGATACAAACTAGAGTTCAAAACCTTTCCTCCCAGGGGCAGGTTTCTGCTCTCCAGATTATCTGTAGACTAGATAAAAAGAGAGGCATTCTTACACTGTGTCCAGGACCTTTCCGACCTAGGAGTGATAGTTCCTGTCCCAATGCAGGAACAGGGTCTGGGATTCTACTCCAATCTGTTTGTGGTTCCCAAAAAAGAGGGAACTTTCAGACCAATTTTAGATCTCAAAAGTCTTAGGGTACCGTCCTTCAAGATGGAAACTATTCGTTCCATTCTTCCCTTGGTTCAAGAGGGTCAATTCATGACAAGATAAAGGCCAAGTATTTGGCCGAAACATGTTGACAAGCAGCTGGTAAGCATACTTTCATTCTTTTTAATTGAGTTTGGACGTTCTGCACTATTTGTTTTTATACATTTACAGGACTTCACATCGAAATTCAAGAAGAATAACAAAGAATTCACTATTGTCTAAATAGGATTAATGGATTCTCACCACTATTAAAGCATCTTTTACTTGCACAGTCCCAGGATCACCATCACTGGATTTCTCACCATCAGGAAACAAGTTTGTTTATTATTCTTTCACTAACCTTTGTTGAACATCAATGGGTTTTTATTTATTAGAATTGAGACTTTGTTTTTGCACTTCTGGATTGCATCCCAATTTGCACGGATCACCGTTTTCCAAATGTTTTAGAGACACACACTTCCATTTGACATTTTTTCATTTGTTATTCATTTATTTGACATTTCATTTATTTTTCATTTTTTCACATCTCACATTTTTTAGATACTTTCACTTTTTTTTTTCTTTGGCATTTTGTCCGTGTCATTTTTTCTTTTTTAATGCACGTGCATTTATCCGTGACGTCCATCCAATTTGATTTGTGATTATTCATAATTTTATCTGTGATTATTTATATTGTTATAACTTGATCAATATCGGTGGGGTCATTGCTTAACACAATCCCCTATTGTTTCAACTTATTACTTGTTCAGCAGCTGTTTGAAAGTTTTTTATTATTTTTTTATTATTCTTTATTTTAATTAGCCAAATATGGAAACATATTAAAGATTATAAGGTACATTATTAAATACAATTTATATCTACACTGACCATTTGTTTCTCCATCATACTATCAACAACACAGATTTATAACACCTTGCCTTTTCTGGTGCTTTGAACATACAATACACAATTCTGTTTGAGTCTATGCATTCTTTAGATATTAAGATGTTATCTTGGAAAGTTGTATTTCTTGTTGCAATTTCTTCTGCTCGTAGAGTCTCTGAGCTCACGGCGTTGCAGTATGAATCCCCTTACCTTATTTTTCACTCAGATAAGGTAGTTCTGAGTACTAATTTAGGGTTCCTCCCTAAAGTGGTTTTGGATAGGAACATTAATCAAGAAATCGTCATTCCTTCTTTGTGTCCTAAACCTTCTTCTCAGAAAGAGCGTCTGCTGCACAACCTAGATGTGGTGCATGCATTGAAATACTATTTGCAGGCGACTAAGGATTTTCGCCAGTCTTCTGCTTTGTTTGTTGTTTTCTCTGGGAAACGCAAGGGTCAAAAAGCTACGGCTACTTCTCTTTCTTTGTGGCTGAAGAGTATAATTCGCTTGGCGTATGAAACTGCTGGACAGCAGCCTCCTGAGAGAGTCACGGCTCATTCCACAAGGGCTGTTTCTTCTTCCTGGGCATTCAAAAATGAAGCTTCTGTGGACCAGATTTGCAAGGCTGCAACTTGGTCCTCTCTACACACGTTTTCAAAATTCTATAAATTTGATACTTTCTCCAACATAGGTGTGTCCGGTCCACGGCGTCATCCTTACTTGTGGGATATTCTCTTCCCCAACAGGAAATGGCAAAGAGCCCAGCAAAGCTGGTCACATGATCCCTCCTAGGCTCCGCCTACCCCAGTCATTCTCTTTGCCGTTGTACAGGCAACATCTCCACGGAGATGGCTTAGAGTTTTTTAGTGTTTAACTGTAGTTTTTATTATTCAATCAAGAGTTTGTTATTTTGAAATAGTGCTGGTATGTACTATTTACTCAGAAACAGAAAAGAGATGAAGATTTCTGTTTGTATGAGGAAAATGATTTTAGCAACCGTCACTAAAATCCATGGCTGTTCCACACAGGACTGTTGAGAGCAATTAACTTCAGTTGGGGGAACAGTGAGCAGTCTCTTGCTGCTTGAGGTATGACACATTCTAACAAGACGATGTAATGCTGGAAGCTGTCATTTTCCCTATGGGATCCGGTAAGCCATGTTTATTACGATTGTAAATAAGGGCTTCAAAAAGGGCTTATTAAGACTGTAGACTTTTTTTGGGCTAAATCGATTGATTATTAACACATATTTAGCCTTGAGGAATCATTTTATCTGGGTATTTTGATATAATAATATCGGCAGGCACTGTTTTAGACACCTTATTCTTTAGGGGCTTTCCCAAAGCATAGGCAGAGCCTCATTTTCGCGCCGGTGTTGCGCACTTGTTTTTGAGAGGCATGGCATGCAGTCGCATGTGAGAGGAGCTCGGATACTTAGAAAAGACTTTCTGAAGGCGTCATTTGGTATCGTATTCCCCTTGGGGCTTGGTTGGGTCTCAGCAAAGCAGATACCAGGGACTGTAAAGGGGTTAAAGTTCAAAACGGCTCCGGTTCCGTTATTTTAAGGGTTAAAGCTTCCAAATTTGGTGTGCAATACTTTTAAGGCTTTAAGACACTGTGGTGAAAATTTGGTGAATTTTGAACAATTCCTTCATGTTTTTTCGCATTTGCAGTAAAAAAGTGTGTTCAGTTTAAAATTTAAAGTGACAGTAACGGTTTTATTTTAAAACGTTTTTTGTACTTTGTTATCAAGTTTATGCCTGTTTAACATGTCTGAACTACCAGATAGACTGTGTTCTGAATGTGGGGAAGCCAGAATTCCTATTCATTTAAATAAATGTGATTTATGTGACAATGACAATGATGCCCAAGATGATTCCTCAAGTGAGGGGAGTAAGCATGGTACTGCATCATTCCCTCCTTCGTCTACACGAGTCTTGCCCACTCAGGAGGCCCCTAGTACATCTAGCGCGCCAATACTCCTTACTATGCAACAATTAACGGCTGTAATGGATAATTCTGTCAAAAACATTTTAGCCAAAATGAACACTTATCAGCGTAAGCGCGACTGCTCTGTTTTAGATACTGAAGAGCATGACGACGCTGATATTAATATTTCTGAAGGGCCTCTAACTCAGTCTGATGGGGCCAGGGAGGTTTTGTCTGAGGGAGAAATTACTGATTCAGGGCACATTTCTCAACAAGCTGAACCTGATGTGATTGCTTTTAAATTTAAGTTGGAACATCTCCGCATTCTGCTTAAGGAGGTATTATCCACTCTGGATGATTGTGACAAGTTGGTCATCCCAGAGAAACTATGTAAAATGGACAAGTTCCTAGAGGTGCCGGGGCTCCCAGAAGCTTTTCCTATACCCAAGCGGGTGGCGGACATTGTTAATAAAGAATGGGAAAGGCCCGGTATTCCTTTCGTCCCTCCCCCCATATTTAAAAAATTGTTTCCTATGGTCGACCCCAGAAAGGACTTATGGCAGACAGTCCCCAAGGTCGAGGGAGCGGTTTCCACTTTAAACAAACGCACCACTATACCCATAGAGGATAGTTGTGCTTTCAAAGATCCTATGGATAAAAAATTAGAAGGTTTGCTTAAAAAGATGTTTGTTCAGCAGGGTTACCTTCTACAACCAATTTCATGCATTGTCCCTGTCGCTACAGCCGCATGTTTCTGGTTCGATGAGCTGATAAAGGCGGTCGACAGTGATTCTCCTCCTTATGAGGAGATTATGGACAGAATCAATGCTCTCAAATTGGCTAATTCTTTCACCCTAGACGCCACTTTGCAATTGGCTAGGTTAGCGGCTAAGAATTCTGGGTTTGCTATTGTGGCGCGCAGAGCGCTTTGGTTGAAATCTTGGTCGGCTGATGCGTCTTCCAAGAACAAGCTACTTAACATTCCTTTCAAGGGGAAAACGCTGTTTGGCCCTGACTTGAAAGAGATTATCTCGGATATCACTGGGGGTAAGGGCCACGCCCTTCCTCAGGATCGGCCTTTCAAGGCAAAAAATAAACCTAATTTTCGTCCCTTTCGTAGAAACGGACCAGCCCAAGGTGCTACGTCCTCTAAGCAAGAGGGTAATACTTCTCAAGCCAAGCCAGCTTGGAGACCAATGCAAGGCTGGAACAAGGGAAAGCAGGCCAAGAAACCTGCCACTGCTACCAAGACAGCATGAAATGTTGGCCCCCGATCCGGGACCGGATCTGGTGGGGGGCAGACTCTCTCTCTTCGCTCAGGCTTGGGCAAGAGATGTTCTGGATCCTTGGGCGCTAGAAATAGTCTCCCAAGGTTATCTTCTGGAATTCAAGGGACTTCCCCCAAGGGGGAGGTTCCACAGGTCTCAGTTGTCTTCAGACCACATAAAAAGACAGGCATTCTTACATTGTGTAGAAGACCTGTTAAAAATGGGAGTGATTCATCCCGTTCCATTAAGAGAACAAGGGATGGGGTTCTACTCCAATCTGTTTATAGTTCCCAAAAAAGAGGGAACGTTCAGACCAATCTTAGATCTCAAGATCTTAAACAAGTTTCTCAAGGTTCCATCGTTCAAGATGGAAACCATTCGAACTATTCTTCCTTCCATCCAGGAAGGTCAATTCTTGACCACGGTGGATTTAAAGGATGCGTATCTACATATTCCTATCCACAAGGAACATCATCGGTTCCTGAGGTTCGCATTCCTGGACAAACATTACCAGTTCGTGGCGCTTCCTTTCGGATTAGCCACTGCTCCAAGGATTTTCACAAAGGTACTAGGGTCCCTTCTAGCTGTGCTAAGACCAAGGGGCATTGCTGTAGTACCTTATTTGGACGACATTCTGATTCAAGCGTCGTCCCTTCCTCAAGCAAAGGCTCACACGGACATTGTCCTGGCCTTTCTCAGATCTCACGGATGGAAAGTGAACGTGGAAAAGAGTTCTCTATCTCCGTCAACAAGGGTTCCCTTCTTGGGAACAATAATAGACTCCTTAGAAATGAGGATTTTTCTGACAGAGGCCAGAAAAACAAAACTTCTAGACTCTTGTCGGATACTTCATTCCGTTCCTCTTCCTTCCATAGCTCAGTGCATGGAAGTGATCGGGTTGATGGTAGCGGCAATGGACATAGTTCCTTTTGCACGCATTCATCTAAGACCATTACAACTGTGCATGCTCAGTCAGTGGAATGGGGACTATACAGACTTGTCTCCGAAGATACAAGTAAATCAGAAGACCAGAGACTCACTCCGTTGGTGGCTGTCCCTGGACAACCTGTCACGAGGGATGACATTCCGCAGACCAGAGTGGGTCATTGTCACGACCGACGCCAGTCTGATGGGCTGGGGCGCGGTCTGGGGATCCCTGAAAGCTCAGGGTCTTTGGTCTCGGGAAGAATCTCTTCTACCGATAAATATTCTGGAACTGAGAGCGATATTCAATGCTCTCAAGGCTTGGCCTCAGCTAGCGAGGGCCAAGTTCATACGGTTTCAATCAGACAACATGACAACTGTTGCGTACATCAACCATCAGGGGGGAACAAGGAGTTCCCTGGCGATGGAAGAAGTGACCAAAATCATTCTATGGGCGGAGTCTCACTCCTGCCACCTGTCTGCTATCCACATCCCAGGAGTGGAAAATTGGGAAGCGGATTTTCTGAGTCGTCAGACATTGCATCCGGGGGAGTGGGAACTCCATCCGGAAATCTTTGCCCAAGTCACTCAGCTGTGGGGCATTCCAGACATGGATCTGATGGCCTCTCGTCAGAACTTCAAAGTTCCTTGCTACGGGTCCAGATCCAGGGATCCCAAGGCGGCTCTAGTGGATGCACTAGTAGCACCTTGGACCTTCAAACTAGCTTATGTGTTCCCGCCGTTTCCTCTCATCCCCAGGCTGGTAGCCAGGATCAATCAGGAGAGGGCGTCGGTGATCTTGATAGCTCCTGCGTGGCCACGCAGGACTTGGTATGCAGATCTGGTGAATATGTCATCGGCTCCTCCTTGGAAGCTACCTTTGAGACGAGACCTTCTTGTTCAGGGTCCGTTCGAACATCCGAATCTGGTTTCACTCCAGCTGACTGCTTGGAGATTGAACGCTTGATCTTATCGAAGCGAGGGTTCTCAGATTCTGTTATCGATACTCTTGTTCAGGCCAGAAAGCCTGTAACTAGAAAGATTTACCACAAAATTTGGAAAAAATATATCTGTTGGTGTGAATCTAAAGGATTCCCTTGGGACAAGGTTAAGATTCCTAGGATTCTATCCTTCCTTCAAGAAGGATTGGAAAAAGGATTATCTGCAAGTTCCCTGAAGGGACAGATTTCTGCCTTGTCTGTGTTACTTCACAAAAAGCTGGCCGCTGTGCCAGATGTTCAAGCCTTTGTTCAGGCTCTGGTTAGAATTAAGCCTGTTTACAAACCTTTGACTCCTCCTTGGAGTCTCAATTTAGTTCTTTCAGTTCTTCAGGGGGTTCCGTTTGAACCCTTGCATTCCGTTGATATTAAGTTATTATCTTGGAAAGTTTTGTTTTTAGTTGCAATTTCTTCTGCTAGAAGAGTTTCAGAATTATCTGCTCTGCAGTGTTCTCCTCCTTATCTGGTGTTCCATGCAGATAAGGTGGTTTTACGTACTAAACCTGGTTTTCTTCCAAAAGTTGTTTCTAACAAAAACATTAACCAGGAGATTATCGTACCTTCTCTATGTCCGAAACCAGTTTCAAAGAAGGAACGTTTGTTGCACAATTTGGATGTTGTTCGCGCTCTAAAATTCTATTTAGATGCTACAAAGGATTTTAGACAAACATCTTCCTTGTTTGTTGTTTATTCCGGTAAACGGAGAGGTCAAAAAGCAACTTCTACCTCTCTCTCTTTTTGGATTAAAAGCATCATCAGATTGGCTTACGAGACTGCCGGACGGCAGCCTCCCGAAAGAATCACAGCTCATTCCACTAGGGCTGTGGCTTCCACATGGGCCTTCAAGAACGAGGCTTCTGTTGATCAGATATGTAGGGCAGCGACTTGGTCTTCACTGCACACTTTTACCAAATTTTACAAGTTTGATACTTTTGCTTCTTCTGAGGCTATTTTTGGGAGAAAGGTTTTGCAAGCCGTGGTGCCTTCCATTTAGGTGACCTGATTTGCTCCCTCCCTTCATCCGTGTCCTAAAGCTTTGGTATTGGTTCCCACAAGTAAGGATGACGCCGTGGACCGGACACACCTATGTTGGAGAAAACAGAATTTATGTTTACCTGATAAATTACTTTCTCCAACGGTGTGTCCGGTCCACGGCCCGCCCTGGTTTTTTTAATCAGGTCTGATAATTTATTTTCTTTAACTACAGTCACCACGGTACCATATGGTTTCTCCTATGCAAATATTCCTCCTTAACGTCGGTCGAATGACTGGGGTAGGCGGAGCCTAGGAGGGATCATGTGACCAGCTTTGCTGGGCTCTTTGCCATTTCCTGTTGGGGAAGAGAATATCCCACAAGTAAGGATGACGCCGTGGACCGGACACACCGTTGGAGAAAGTAATTTATCAGGTAAACATAAATTCTGTTTTTGCCTCAGCTGAGGCTTCTTTTGGGAGAAAGGTTCTTCAAGCATTGGTGCCTTCTGTTTAGGTTCCCTGTCTTGTCCCTCCCTTATCATCTGTGTCCTCCAGCTTGGGTATTGATTCCCAATAGTAATTCGAGATGATCCGTGGACTCACCGTGTCATTAGAAAGAAAACAAAATTTATGCTTACCTGATACATTTATTTGTTTTTTTGACACTGTGAGTCCACGGCCCGCCCTGTATTTTTACAGACAGTTTTTCTTTGTTATATAAACCTCAGGCACTTCTGCACCTTGTGTTACTTCCTTTCTCTCTCTTTCCTTCGTTCGAATGTCTGGATTTGGAGGGAAGGGAGGTGATATTTAACAGCTTTGCTTTGGTGCTCTTTGCCTCCTCCTGCTGGCCAGGAGTGATATTCCCAATAGTAATTAGAGATGATCCGTGGACTCACCGTGTCAAGAAATAAATACATTTATCAGGTAAGCATACATTTCGTTTTTCAGCTATTCCCAGTCCCTTAAAGGGACACTAAACCCAAATTTTTTACTTTTGTGATTCAGATAGAGCATGCAGTTTGAAACAACTTTCTAATTTACTCCTATTATCAATTTTTCTTCATTCTCTTGCTTTCTTTATTTGAAAAAGAAGGTATTTAAGCTATTTTTTTTGGTTCAGGACCATGGAAAGCACTTGTTTATTGGTAGGTGAATTTACCCACCAATCAGCAAGAACAACACAGTGTGTTCACCAAAAATGGTCCGGCATCTAAAGTTACATTCTTGCATTTCAAATAAAGATACCAAGAGAATGAAAATAATTTGATAATAGGAGTAAATTAGAAAGTTGCTTAAAATTACATGCTCTATGTGAATCATGATAGAAAAAATTGGGTTCAGTGTCAATTTAATTTTGTACATTAAGCTCTCATGTGACACTGTATCAAATTCCTTTGCAAAATCCAAGCATATCACATCAACTGATTCTCCTTATCCATATTCTCTTTCAAAACGTTGTATAGCAGGTTGTGTATCCATTACTCAGTTAGTTCACTTTTAGACCTTTATTATCTTTTCTTTAATCCTCTATATTCCAGATGCTTTGCTACAACCAATGATATTTAATCTCAGTTTTTGAAGGTTTCTACAGTTTGTACAGTCCTAAATTAAATGTTCAGTTTTTCCTTTTTGGTCTTTACCACTGAGTCAATATTTTATTTTAGGCCTATCAATTTAACGGCCCAGAGATTGAACTCTCAGACATCCCAACCTGCAAAAACTCATTTCAGGGAGGTGGCTTCACCCGCTACTGCGCTGCCACGAGCCCCCCCCCCCTCCCAGTTATATATTGGACACCTTGAAACCCTAAATAAGATAGAGACTTATCATTAAAGTAGCTTCCCACTAAACTCACATTAAAAACAAACGGCTAGATTTAGAGTTTTTTCGGTAACGACCCGCGTAGCTAACGCTGGCTTTTTTCTGGCCGCACCTTTAAAATAACTCTGGTATTGAGAGTCCACAGAATGGCTGCGTTAGGCTCCAAAAAAGGAGCGTACAGCATATTTAACACAACTGCAACTCTCGATACCAGAGTTGCTTACGGAAGCGGCCAGCTTCAAAAACGTGCTCGTGCACGATTCCCCCATAGGAAACAATGGGGCTGTTTGAGCTGAAAAAAAGCCTAACACCTGCAAAAAAGCCGCGTTCAGCTCCTAACGCAGCCCCATTGTTTGCTATGGGGAAACACTTCCTACGTCTGCACCTAACACTCTAACATGTACCCCAAGTCTAAAGACCCCTAACCTTACACTTATTAACCCCTAATCTGTCGCCCCCGCTATCGCTGACCCCTGCATATTATTATTAACCCCTAATCTGCCGCTCCGTAAACCGCCGCTACTGACATTATCCCTATGTACCCTTAATCTGCTGCCCCTAACACCGCCGACCCCTATATTATATTTATTAACCCCTAATCTGCCGCCCACAACGTCGCCTCCACCTGCCTACACTTATTAACCCCTAATCTGCCGACCGGACCGCACCGCTATTATAATAAAGTTATTAACCCCTAATCCGCCTCACTAACCCTATAATAAATAGTATTAACCCCTAATCTGCCCTCCCTAACATCGCCGACACCTAACTTCAAACATTAACCCCTAATCTGCCGACTGGAGCTCACCGCTATTCTAATAAATGTATTAACCCCTAAAGCTAAGTCTAACCCTAACACTAACACCCCCCTAACTTAAATATAATTTAAATCTAACGAAATTAATTAACTCTTATTAAATAAAGTATTCCTATTTAAAGCTAAATACTTACCTGTAAAATAAATCCTAATATAGCTACAATATAAATTATAATTATATTATAGCTATTTTAGGATTTATATTTATTTTACAGGTAACTTTGTATTTATTTTAACCAGGTACACTAGCTATTAAATAGTTAAGAACTATTTAATAGCTAAAATAGTTAAAATAATTACAAATTTACCTGTAAAATAAATCCTAACCTAAGTTACAATTAAACCTAACACTACACTATCAATAAATAATTAAATAAAATACCTACAATTACCTACAATTAAACCTAACACTACACTATCAATACATTAATTAAATACAATATCTACAAATAAATACAATGAAATAAACTAACTAAAGTACAAAAAATAAAAAAGAACTAAGTTACAAAAAATAAAAAAATATTTACAAACATTAGAAAAATATTACAACAATTTTAAACTAATTACACCTACTCTAAGCCCCCTAATAAAATAACAAAGCCCCCCAAAATAAAAAAAATGCCGTACCCTATTCTAAATTAAAAAAGTTCAAAGCTCTTTTACCTTACCAGCCCTGAACAGGGCCCTTTACCCCCCCCAACATTACAACCCACCACCCACATACCCCTAATCTAACCCAAACCCCCCTTAAATAAACCTAAACACTAAGCCCCTGAAGATCTTCCTACCTTATCTTCACCATACCAGGTTCACCGATCCGTCCTCGGAAGTCTTGATCCAAGCCTCGGAAGTGTTGATCCAAGCCCAAGCGGGGGGCTGAAGAGTGACGTCCATCCTCGGGCTGAAGTCTGGAGCGGAACCATCTTCTTCCAAGCCGACGCGGAACATCCTCTTCAACCGACGACTAGACGAATGACGGTTCCTTTAAATGACGTCATCCAAGATGGCGTCCCTCAAATTCCGATTGGCTGATAGGATTCTATCAGCCAATCGGAATTAAGGTAGGAATATTCTGATCAGAATCAAGTTCAATCCGATTGGCTGATTCAATCAGCCAATCAGATTGAGCTCGCATTCTATTGGCTGTTCCGATCAGCCAATAAGATTTTTCCTACCTTAATTCCGATTGGCTGATAGAATCCTATCAGCCAATCGGAATTTGAGGGACGCCATCTTGGATGACGTCATTTAAAGGAACCGTCATTCGTCGTCTAGTCGTTGGTTGAAGAGGATGTTCCGCGTCGGCTTGGAAGAAGATGGTTCCGCTCCGCTCCAGAAGAAAGAAGATTGAAGATGCGGCTTGATAGAAGACTTCATCCAGATGATGGACTTCCGACTTCAGCCCGAGGATGGATTTCTTCAGTCGCCGCTTGGATCCAGACTTCAGCCCGAGGATGGACGTCACTCTTCAGCCCCCCGCTTGGGCTTGGATCAACACTTCCGAGGCTTGGATCAAGACTTCCGAGGACGGATCGGTGAACCTGGTATGGTGAAGATAAGGTAGGAAGATCTTCAGGGGCTTAGTGTTAGGTTTATTTAAGGGGGGTTTGGGTTAGATTAGGGGTATGTGGGTGGTGGGTTGTAATGTTGGGGGGAAGTCGGGAAGTCGTTGTCAGAAGAAGATGGGTTCGCGGTGGAGGTCTTCAAGATGGAGCCGGTCCTCATCGGATGAAGATAGAAGATGCCGCTTGGAAGAAGATGGTTGCCGGTCCGGATCTACTCTTCTTCCCGGATAGGATGAAGACTTTGGACCCTCTTCTGGACTTCTTCAGCCGTCGGACGCAGCCCCATTGTTTGCTATGGGGAAACACTTCCTACGTCTGCACCTAACACTCTAACATGTACCCCAAGTCTAAAGACCCCTAACCTTACACTTATTAACCCCTAATCTGTCGCCCCCGCTATCGCTGACCCCTGCATATTATTATTAACCCCTAATCTGCCGCTCCGTAAACCGCCGCTACTGACATTATCCCTATGTACCCTTAATCTGCTGCCCCTAACACCGCCGACCCCTATATTATATTTATTAACCCCTAATCTGCCGCCCACAACGTCGCCTCCACCTGCCTACACTTATTAACCCCTAATCTGCCGACCGGACCGCACCGCTATTATAATAAAGTTATTAACCCCTAATCCGCCTCACTAACCCTATAATAAATAGTATTAACCCCTAATCTGCCCTCCCTAACATCGCCGACACCTAACTTCAAACATTAACCCCTAATCTGCCGACTGGAGCTCACCGCTATTCTAATAAATGTATTAACCCCTAAAGCTAAGTCTAACCCTAACACTAACACCCCCCTAACTTAAATATAATTTAAATCTAACGAAATTAATTAACTCTTATTAAATAAAGTATTCCTATTTAAAGCTAAATACTTACCTGTAAAATAAATCCTAATATAGCTACAATATAAATTATAATTATATTATAGCTATTTTAGGATTTATATTTATTTTACAGGTAACTTTGTATTTATTTTAACCAGGTACACTAGCTATTAAATAGTTAAGAACTATTTAATAGCTAAAATAGTTAAAATAATTACAAATTTACCTGTAAAATAAATCCTAACCTAAGTTACAATTAAACCTAACACTACACTATCAATAAATAATTAAATAAAATACCTACAATTACCTACAATTAAACCTAACACTACACTATCAATACATTAATTAAATACAATATCTACAAATAAATACAATGAAATAAACTAACTAAAGTACAAAAAATAAAAAAGAACTAAGTTACAAAAAATAAAAAAATATTTACAAACATTAGAAAAATATTGCAACAATTTTAAACTAATTACACCTACTCTAAGCCCCCTAATAAAATAACAAAGCCCCCCAAAATAAAAAAAATGCCCTACCCTATTCTAAATTAAAAAAGTTCAAAGCTCTTTTACCTTACCAGCCCTGAACAGGGCCCTTTACCCCCCCCAACATTACAACCCACCACCCACATACCCCTAATCTAACCCAAACCCCCCTTAAATAAACCTAAACACTAAGCCCCTGAAGATCTTCCTACCTTATCTTCACCATACCAGGTTCACCGATCCGTCCTCGGAAGTCTTGATCCAAGCCTCGGAAGTGTTGATCCAAGCCCAAGCGGGGGGCTGAAGAGTGACGTCCATCCTCGGGCTGAAGTCTGGAGCGGAACCATCTTCTTCCAAGCCGACGCGGAACATCCTCTTCAACCGACGACTAGACGAATGACGGTTCCTTTAAATGACGTCATCCAAGATGGCGTCCCTCAAATTCCGATTGGCTGATAGGATTCTATCAGCCAATCGGAATTAAGGTAGGAATATTCTGATCAGAATCAAGTTCAATCCGATTGGCTGATTCAATCAGCCAATCAGATTGAGCTCGCATTCTATTGGCTGTTCCGATCAGCCAATAAGATTTTTCCTACCTTAATTCCGATTGGCTGATAGAATCCTATCAGCCAATCGGAATTTGAGGGACGCCATCTTGGATGACGTCATTTAAAGGAACCGTCATTCGTCGTCTAGTCGTTGGTTGAAGAGGATGTTCCGCGTCGGCTTGGAAGAAGATGGTTCCGCTCCGCTCCAGAAGAAAGAAGATTGAAGATGCGGCTTGATAGAAGACTTCATCCAGATGATGGACTTCCGACTTCAGCCCGAGGATGGATTTCTTCAGTCGCCGCTTGGATCCAGACTTCAGCCCGAGGATGGACGTCACTCTTCAGCCCCCCGCTTGGGCTTGGATCAACACTTCCGAGGCTTGGATCAAGACTTCCGAGGACGGATCGGTGAACCTGGTATGGTGAAGATAAGGTAGGAAGATCTTCAGGGGCTTAGTGTTAGGTTTATTTAAGGGGGGTTTGGGTTAGATTAGGGGTATGTGGGTGGTGGGTTGTAATGTTGGGGGGAAGTCGGGAAGTCGTTGTCAGAAGAAGATGGGTTCGCGGTGGAGGTCTTCAAGATGGAGCCGGTCCTCATCGGATGAAGATAGAAGATGCCGCTTGGAAGAAGATGGTTGCCGGTCCGGATCTACTCTTCTTCCCGGATAGGATGAAGACTTTGGACCCTCTTCTGGACTTCTTCAGCCGTCGGATGATGGATGTCTAGCCCCCTCTTGGGTTGGATGAAGATATCGGAGCCAGGACGGATCGGTGTGATACCCGGTGAGGTGAAGACAAGGTAGGAAGATCTTCAGGGGCTTAGTGTTAGGTTTATTTAAGGGGGGTTTGGGTTAGATTAGGGGTATGTGGGTGGTGGGTTGTAATGTTGGGGGGGGTATTGTATGTTTTTTTTTACAGTCAAAAGAGCTGAATTCTTTGGGGCATGCCCCGCAAAGGGCCCTGTTCAGGGCTGGTAAGGTAAAAGAGCTTTGAACTTTTGTAATTTAGAATAGGGTAGGGCATTTTTTTATTTTGGGGGGCTTTGTTATTTTATTAGGGGGCTTAGAGTAGGTGTAATTAGTTTAAAATTGTTGTAATATTTTTCTTATGTTTGTAAATATTTTTTTATTTTTTGTAACTTAGTTCTTTTTTATTTTTTGTACTTTAGTTTATTTCATTGTAGTTATTTGTAGGTATTTTATTTAATTAATTTATTGATAGTGTAGTGTTAGGTTTAATTGTAACTTAGGTTAGGATTTATTTTACAGGTAAATTTGTAATTATTTTAACTATTTTAGCTATTAAATAGTTCTTAACTATTTAATAGCTATTGTACCTGGTTAAAATAAATACAAAGTTACCTGTAAAATAAATATTAATCCTAAAATAGCTATAATATAATTATAATTTATATTGTAGCTATATTAGGGTTTATTTTACAGGTAAGTATTTAGCTTTAAATAGGAATAATTTATTTAATAAGAGTTAATTAATTTCGTTAGATTTAAATTATATTTAACTTAGGGGGGTGTTAGGGTTAGACTTAGCTTTAGGGGTTAATACATTTATTAGAATAGCGGTGAGCTCCAGTCGGCAGATTAGGGGTTAATGTTTGAAGTTAGGTGTCGGCGATGTTAGGGAGGGCAGATTAGGGGTTAATACTATTTATTATAGGGTTAGTGAGGCGGATTAGGGGTTAATAACTTTATTATAATAGCGGTGCGGTCCGGTCGGCAGATTAGGGGTTAATAAGTGTAGGCAGGTGGAGGTGACGTTGTGGGGGCAGGTTAGGGGTTAATAAATATAATATAGGGGTCGGCGGTGTTAGGGGCAGCAGATTAGGGGTACATAAGTATAACGTAGGTGGCGGTCGGCAGATTAGGGGTTAAAAAAATTTAATCGAGTGTCGGCGATGTGGGGGGGCCTCGGTTTAGGGGTACATAGGTAGTTTATGGGTGTTAGTGTACTTTAGAGCACAGTAGTTAAGAGTTTTATGAACCGGCGTTAGCCCAGAAAGCTCTTAACTACTGACTTTTTTCTGCGGCTGGAGTTATGTCGTTAGATTTCTAACGCTCACTTCAGCCACGACTCTAAATACCGGAGTTAGAAAGATCCCATTGAAAAGATAGGATACGCAATTGACGTAAGGGGATCTGCGGTATGGAAAAGTTGCGGCTGAAAAGTGAGCGTTAGACCTTTTTTTGACTGACTCCAAATACCAGCGGTAGCCTAAAACCAGCGTTAGGAGCCTCTAAAGCTGGTTTTCACGGCTACCGCCAAACTCCAAATCTAGGCCAAAAGTAGCTTTATTGCACAACCACATACAACAAACCTATTTTCCAGTGATCGTACGCTTGTTAAATGCTAAAATATTTTAGAATACAAAGTTTAATTACGTGCAGTAAATAAGGTAGTATTTGTCTTTTATTTTATTAGAATAAGTGGGGGCTTTTTGGTTACTGATGCATGTTTTGAGGGTTCTATAATGTCTTAGCAACTAAAGGCATTCCTTAAAGAAACACTTTTCCGGATTTGGGCCACATTGGATCATGGTACTTGGAGTTTCAGGGAGACTGCATTCCATTTGCTGGCATCAGGGAGCCGCTATTACAATCAGGGAGACTCCCTGATCTTCAGGGAGAGTTGGGATGTCTGAACTCTTGATTCATAAAAGTTAACTTTTCTTTAGGCAAGACAGCCTAAACAAGAACTTTTATCAACAGTTTGATTTTTGTTTCTGTTTTCTGGTGTTTCTTAGAATTTACTGGAATTTTTCAATTTTACAAAATAATCTGAACGTTTCTTATAAGGTCTCTCGTCTAGATCTAGTCAAAGTAAGTCCAATAGTTAAGAGATTTGCTCTTCCTGAACATTTTTTTTTTTTTGGTTTTAAGAGTCTTTCAAGTTCCTCTTTTGAACCTATGCACCGTTTAAACATTCTGCTTATTTTGAAAGAGATTGTTTGTTTGTTTTTGTTTTTTACAGTATTTTCACCAATAGTGTTTTTTTTATCTTCATTGTGAGATTCCCTATCTCTTAATTTCTATTAGGATAAGGTATTTAATTTGTTTTCATCCTACATAAGATATTTAAAAGATATTTTTTTCATGTATGAATCAGACAACTACAGTTTTTACTCTAGCTTCCTGGTTAAAAATAAGTATAGCTTTATTGGAAGCAGGACATTTTCTTCCAGAAAATTTTAGTTTTTTTTTTCTACTAGATTAGTTCTACTTTGGGGGTCTTTTTTAAAATGAGGCATCAGTTAGGTAGATTGCACAGCTGCATCTCAGTCTTCTTTACTTACTTTTCGTTTGGGATAGTGTTTCACAGGAAAGTCTTACAGTCTTAGTAGCTGGTAAATAGGTGCCACCCTTAATTTTTGTCTCACCCTTTTACTTGTGAACTCCATAGCTTGGGTATTAGATCCCAGGAGTAATTGCTCATTGACCATCTTTTGCACCTTATTTACCCTGCTTTGTCGTTTCCTACTTTTTTTTTCTCCTTTTCTCTGCTATACATTAGACTGGGATACCAGAGAGGTGAGAGGGATTAAAATCTTGTGGAATGTTGGGTATCTCTGCCTCCTCCTAGTGGTCAGGAGTTCAATAGCTGTCTTAGTTTAATTACAGCAGTTTATTTATGGTTTGTTAGAACCCAGCACATAGACACAAGAGCATATTTTGTACATTATATAAGTTCTAAATTATGTAAGAAAGACTTACATTTCATATATGATAAATCAAAAATGACAAAGAAATAATCGCAAAGTTGTATTTAACATAAATAGCAATTTCTACTTTCTTTCATGTAATTGGCAAGAGTCCATGAGCTAGTGACGTATGGGATATACATTCCTACCAGGAGGGGCAAAGTTTCCCAAACCTCAAAATGCCTATAAATACACCCCCCACCACACCCACAATTCAGTTTTACAAACTTTGCCTCCTATGGAGGTGGTGAAGTAAGTTTGTGCTAGATTTGTACGGTTTTCCTCTCAGAGTGCAGTGAATGACAGAGGGATGTGAAGGGAGTATTGCCTATTGAATGCTATGGTCATCCTATCGGGGATCTATTTCATAGGTTCTCTGTTATCGGTCGTAGAGATTCTTCTCCTACCTCCATTTTCAGATCGACGATATAATCTTATATACCATTACCTCTGCTGATTCTCGTTTCAGTACTGGTTTGGCTATCTACTGTATGTAGAGAAGTGTCTTTTGGTAAGTATGTCTTATTTTATTTATGACACTTTCAGCTATGGTTTGGCACTTTATATGTAAAGTTCTAAATATATGTTTTATACTTATATTTGTCATGATTCAGGTTAATCAGTATATTTCCTTCTTACAGACTGTCAGTTTCATTTTTGGGAAATGCATATGAATATATTTTTTTCTTGCCTGAAAATTTTTCAAATTTGACTTTTCTTTCTAAATTGCGGGCTGTTAGGCTCACGGGTGCAAAAAATGCTAGAATTTATTGCGTCATTTTTGGCGCGAGACTTTTTTGGCGCGAGAATTACGTTTGTTGACATTAATGACGCCATTTCCGGCGTCTTAGTTGACGCCGAGAGTTTTCACGTAGTTGCGTCATCTATGACGCTCGTGTTTGTTGCAGACGTTTTTGGCGCCCCCCAAGGCAGAACATAGTGCGATCTGCGATAATATCGCAGAAAGTGGAGCCTGCCTGCAGAAAGAATGGCCAGTTCTGTTAAACACAGAATTTTCTTCAACAGGAATTTTTTCTTTTTTTTGTGCAGTGCAACCAGCACATTTTTACTTTGAAATTATTGGCTAATGGCTGCTCTGCTCATAAAATTGATACTTTTTTTAGATGCTATGTATATATTAATTGTTACTTTTAGCCGCCAGAACGGCTTCTGCTTCTGGGACTGAGAGGTAAGTGCAGCCAGTAATGCGCAATTCATATCCGCAGGGCATGTTTTTCTTTTTACATTTAGGGCAAGCAGAAGGGGTAAAAGCTTTCACGCAAGTGTGAGAAGAGAGCATGAAAATAATTTAGCGCTGCATGCACATTCACAACAAATGTTTACAACCTAGGCGCGGGCTTCAGTAGAGAGGGGGGGATCGCCTCAGTTTTAAGCACTTCTTTGAATAATTTGCTGCCTGAGAGACCGACGGTTACTAGTCTGTGCTATAAGCTTACTACCAGTGCACTGTTTGACTTTGACTAGACATTTTACCAGTCAGTCTGCCATGTTGCCCCCAAATATTATTCCTTCTCTGGATCCCTGTCTTGCCAATAATCTTGCAGGAGGAGGTGGTGGCCACTAATCCATTATTTTAATATCACTGCGCTGCAGCCGTTATGTTTGCAAAGGAGTCTATGTGCACCGTGCCCTCCCTTTCATCCCTGTAACATCACAGCTCTTTCTGACATCGTAATTAGGAAGGTTCAGGTTCAGTATTAAATAAATGGGCAGCTTTCACTTTCACCGGTAAGTTAATTGTAAAAGGTATTTGCCTGCTCTATGAGCACTTTCGATTAGTTTCATCAGAGAAATCACTAGGCAATCACAATAATATATAGTTTTAAAATAGCCTTACATATGCCTGTTATTGCATGAAATTCTCAACAGCAGAGAGTCCCTGTTATTGAGAGTCTGTTTGTTCTGGGGTAGAATATACAATTACTGTGGTGGCAGGGGCTATTCTCAAACTTTATTACCTGTGTTATTGCTCACAGGAGGGTACTGACAGGCTTCCTACTGCAACACCGACAGCTAGCAGAGAAACTGATCTTGTACAGCAAACTGCATACCAGCTCTGCCCTGTTTTATTGCAATTCCAGCACACTTTTTATGCTCCTTCTATACAGATCGTTATCTGCTCTGAGAGGACGCTTTCAGAGTTCCGATCACTCACAATTACAGTGATTTATAGCTGACTACTGTGACTCAGTAAGGAGACGCAGTGTTTTCTTTTTGTTGTGAGTGATCGGAACTCTGAAAGCCTAAACTTTGCAATGGGGGTCAAGTGGATGTCAGACCCATAAAACACAGAGTATAACCATCTATATTCTAGAAGATGGGTGCCGTAGGAATTTACTTTATGATCTATGTTGCTATAGCAACCACTGACACTGATCTGTTAATCTGCATAAAGGGGCGGCACAATGCATTGAGTGACAGCTAACTCTGCTGCCTGCGCGTCTTCAGACAGAGAGGATGAAGCTGCAGATTCACTGATGTGCATACGATCAGAAATACAGGTCGGTTGTGGACTCGGTGAATTACTGGAGCTCCAGCTCTACAACTTAAATTTTCGTGCGCAGTGGAAGTTATATATATTTTTAAAATTAAAATATCTCAAAATGCCTAAAAAAATATGTAACATGCATATTGAGAAAAAAGATAACTTTAGATGCACAATGAGAATGTTGCAAGATGAAAAACGACTATAATGTCCCTTTAAAAAACTTTCTTGATATATTGTAATTGTCTTTTATTGTCCAAACAAACCCTATATATATATATATATATATATATATATATATATATAAATGTCTGTTTATATATATATATATATATATATATATATATATATATATATATATATATATATATATATATAGTGTGTGTGTGTATATATATTTTGCTTCTACACACTCCATACGTATCACCTGCCATTTATATTCTAAAAATAAAACACTGCAGCTGGGTTTAAGTCAACAGCAATGCACTGCACTGGTGAGCCAATGGCAAGAGACAGCATGTGTAGCCACCAGTCCCCTGCTAGCCCAGAGAAGTGCATTTCTGCTGAAAATATGTGCATGATTTTCAGCAAAGGATGTAAAAAGAACAAAGTATATTTGATCATAAAAGTGGATTTAAGTGTCTTAAAGGAACAGTAAAGTCAAAATTAAACTGTCATTAATTCAGATAAGGCATGAAAATTTTAAACAACTTTCCAATTTACTTTTGTCATCAAATTTTGTTTTGTTCTGTTGGTATTCTTTGCTAAACCTAGGTAGACTAATAGGCTGATTTCTTAGCCTCTTCAGGTATGAACAATTTGTGATGCTACATGTGAAAGTTTACCATGTTTTAAAGAAATGTTTTAGTTGTTTATTTTGTTCTAAATAAATGCATGTTAAAACTGAATTTCATTTAAAAATTACCTGCAAAAAAATTTTCACTACAAAAAATCTCATCGCAGAAAGTGAAAAAAAGTTCTGCCTCTGGGTTGGCGCCAAAAATTTTTGTCATTGTGGGCGTCATACTTGGCGCCAGTTTTTTTATTTTTTTGACATTATTTAAGTCTTTGTTTCTTTTTGCTTCTGGTTTCTAGAGGCTTATTCTGTTTGCATTTTTTCCCATTCCTGAAACTGTCATTTAAGGAGCTTGATAATTTTGCTTTATATGTTGTTTTTTCTATTACATATTGCAAGATGTCGCAATCTGACCCTGTATCAGAATCTACTTCTGGAATGCTGCTGCCTGATGTCGGTTCTACCAAAGCTAAGTGCATTTGATGTAAACTTGTGGTAACTGTTCCTCTGGCTGTAGTTTGTGTTAGTTGTCATGATAAACTTTCAAAAGCAGACAATATTTCCATTAGTAGTAGTCCATTACCTGTTGTTGTTCCTTCAACATCTAATGTTCAGGATATTCCTGTTAATGTAAGAGAATTTGTTTCTAATTCTATTCAGAAGGCCCTGTCTGTTATACCACCTTCTAATAAACGTAAAAGGTCTTTTAAAACTTCTCATAAATAAGATGAATTTTTAAATGACCGCCAACATTCTGATTTATCTATCTCTGATGAGGATCTATCTGGTTCAGAAGATTCTGCCTCAGATATTGACACTGACAAATCTTCATATTTATTTAAGATGGAGTTTATTCGTTCTTTACTAAAAGAGGTGTTGATTGCATTAGATATGGAGGAGTCTAGTCCTCTTGATATTAAAACCAGTAAACGTTTAAATTCGGTTTTTAAACCTCATGTAGTTATTCCAGAGGTTTTTCCAGTTCCTGATGCTATTTCAGATGTAATTTCTAGGGAATGGAATAGTTTGGGTACTTCATTTACTCCTTCTTTAAGGTTTAAGAGACTGTACCCTTTGCCGGCTGATAGATTGGAGTTTTGGGAAAAAATCCCCAAAGTTGATGGGGCTATCTCTACTCCTGCTAAACGTACTACTATTCCTACGGCAGATAGTACTTCTTTTAAAGATCCTTTAGATAGGAAGCTTGAATCTTTTCTAAGGAAGGCTTATTTATGTTCAGGTAATCTTCTTAGGCCTGCTATTTCTTTGGCTGATGTAGCTGCAGCTTCAATTTTTTGGTTGGAGGCTTTAGCGCAACAAGTACCAGATCATAATGTGTATAGCATTGTTAAGCTTCTTCAACATGCTAATAATTTAATTTGTGATGCCATTTTTGATATCATTAGAATTGATGTCAGGTATATGTCTTTAGCTATTTTAGCTAGAAGAGCTTTATGGCTTAAATATTGGAATGCAGATATGACTTCTAAGTCAACTTTGCTATCTCTTTCTTTCCAAGGTAATAAATTATTTGGTTCTCAGTTGGATTCTATAATTTCAACTGTCACTGGGGGGAAGGGAGCTTTTTTGCCTCAGGATAAAAAATCAATGGGTAAATTTAGGGCTGCTAACCGTTTTCGTTCCTTTCGTCAGAATAAGGAACAGAAGCCTGACCCTTCCCCTAAAGGAACGGCTTCCAATTGGAAGCCTTCTCCAGTCTGGAATAAATCCAAGCCTTTTAGAAAATCAAAACCAGCCCCCAAGTCCGCATGAAGGTGCGGCCCTCATTCCAGCACAGCTGGTAGGGGGCAGATTACGATTTTTCAAAGATCTTTGGATCAATTCAATTCAAAATCATTGGATTCAGAACATTGTTTCTCAAGGGTACAGAATAGGTTTCAAAGTAAAACTGTCTGTGAGAAGGTTCTTTCTCTCACGCATTCCAGTGAACCCAATAAAGGCTCAGGCTTTCCTGAAATGTGTTTCAGACCTTGAGTCATCTGGGGTAATTGTGCCAGTTCCATATCTGGAATGAGGTCTGGGGTTTTATTCAAATCTGTTCATTATACCAAAGAAAGAGAATTCTTTCAGACCAGTTCTGGATCTAAAAAATTTGAATTGTTATATAAGAATACCAACATTCAAAATGGTGACTATAAGGACTATTTTGCCTTTTGTTCTGCAAGGGCATTATATGTCCACAATAGACTTAAGGATGCTTATCTTCATATTCCAATTCATCCAGATCACTATCAGTTCCTGAGATTCTCTTTTCTAGACAAGCATTACCAATTTGTTGCTCTTCCTATTGGCCTAGCAACAGCTCCAAGGATCTTCTCAAAGGTTCTCGGTGCCCTTCTCTCTGTAATCAGAGAGCAGGGTATTGCGGTGTTTCCTTATTTGGACGATATCTTGGTACTTGTTCAGTCTTTACATTCTGCAGAATCTCACACGAATCAACTTGTGTTGTTTCTTCAAAACGTGGTTGGAGGATCAATTTACCAAAGAGTTCCTTGATTCCTCAGACAAGGGTAACCTTTTTGGGATTCCAAATAGATTCAGTATCCATGACTTTGTCTCTAACAGACAAAAGACGTCTGAAATTGGTTTCAGCTTGTCGGAACCTTCAGTCTCAATCATTCCCTTCAGTAGCTATGTGCATGAAAGTTTTAGGTCTGATGACTGCAGCATCGGACGCGATCCCCTTTGCTCGTTTTCACATGAGACCTCTTCAGCTTTGTATGCTGATCCTTTGGTGCAGGGATTATACAAATATATCACAATTGATATCCTTAAATCCCAATACTCTACTATCTCTGACTTGGTGGTTAAATCACCACTGTTTAGTTCAAGGGGCCTCTTTTCTTCATCCAACCTGGACGGTGATTTCAACAGATGCGAGTCTTTCAGGTTGGGGAGCTGTCTGGGGATCTCTGACAGCGCAGGGGGTTTGGAAATCTCAAGAGGCGAGATTACAATCAATATTTTGGAACTCCGTGCGATTTTCAGAGCTCTTCAGTTCTGGCCTCTTCTGAAGAGAGAATCTTTTATTTGTTTTCAGACAGACAATGTCACAACCGTGGCGTATGTCAATCATCAAGGTGGGACTCACAGTCCTCAGGCTATGAAAGAAGTATCTCGGATACTTGCATGGGCGGAATCCAGCTCCTGTCTAATCTCTGCGGTTCATATCCCAGGTATAGACAATTGGGAAGCGGATTATCTCAGTCGCCAGACTTTACATCCGGGAGAATGGTCTCTTCACCCAGATGTGTTTCTTCAGATTGTTCAGATATGGGGGCTTCCAGAAATAGATCTGATGGCTTCTCATCTAAACAGGAAACTTCCCAGGTATCTGTCCAGATCCAGGGATCCTCAGGCGGAAGCAGTGGATGCGTTGTCACTTCCTTGGAATTATCAACCTGCTTATATCTTTCTGCCTCTAGTTCTTCTTCCAAGAGTGATTTCCAAAATCATAATGGAACGTTCGTTTGTACTGCTGGTGGCTCCAGCATGGCCACACAGGTTTTGGTATGCGGATCTTGTTCGGATGTCCAGTTGCCAACCTTGGCCACTTCCGTTAAGGTCAGACCTTCTATCTCAAGGTCCGTTTTTTCCATCAGGATCTCAAATCATTAAATTTGAAGGTATGGAGATAGAACGCTTAGTCATAGAGGTTTCTCTGACTCAGTGATCAATACTATGTTGCAGGCTCGTAAATCTGTGTCTAGAAAGATTTATTACTGGGTTTGGAATACTTACATTTCATGGTGTTCCTCTCATACGTTCTCTTGGCATTCTTTTAAAATTCCTAGAATTTCCCTTTTTCCTCAGGATGTTTTGGATAAGGGTTTGTCTGCAAGTTCCTTGAAAGGACAAATCTCTGCTCTTTCTGTTCTGTTTCACAGAAAAATTGCTAATCTTCCTGACATTCGTTGTTTTGTACAGGCTTTGGTTCGTATCAAGCCTGTTATTAAGTCAATCTCTCCTCCTTGGAGTCTTAATTTGGTTTTTAGAGCTTTACAGGCTCCTCCGTTTGAGCCTATGCATTCTCTGGATATTAAGTTACTTTCTTGGAAAGTATTTTTTCTTTTGGCTATCTCTTCTGCTAGAAGAGTTTCTGAATTATCTGCTCTTTCTTGTGAGTCCCCTTTTCTGATTTTTCATCAGGATAAGGCGGTTTTGCGGACTTCATTTAAATTTTTACCTAAGGTTGTGAATTCCAACAACATTAGTAGAGAAATTGTTGTCCCTTCATTGTGTCCTAATCCTAAGAATTCTTTGGAAAAGTCTTTGCATTCTTTGGATGTGGTAAGAGCTTTGAAATATTATGTTGAAGCTACTAAAGATTTCAGAAAGACTTCTAGTCTATTTGTTATCTTTTCTGGTCCTAAGAAAGGTCAGAAAGCTTCTGCTATTTCTTTGGCTTCTTGGTTAAAACTTTTGATTCATCATGCTTATGTAGAGTCATGTAAATCCCCGCCTCAAAGGATTACGGCTCATTCTACTAGGTCAGTTTCTATTTCCTGGGCTTTTACAAATGAAGCTTCTGTTGATCAGATTTGCAAAGCAGCAACTTGGTCTTCTTTGCATATTTTTACTAAATTCTACCATTTTGATGTTTTTTCTTCTTCGAAGCAGTTTTTGGTAGAAAAGTTCTTCAGGCAGCTGTTTCAGTTTGATTCTTCTGCTTATAATTTCAGTTTTTTTCATTATAAGATTAAAACTTTTTGATTTGGGTTGTGGATTCTTTTTTCAGCGGAATTGGCTGTCTTTATTTTTATCCCTCCCTCTCTAGTGACTCTTGCGTGGAGTTCCACATCTTGGGTATTTGCTATCCCATACGTCACTAGCTCATGGACTCTTGCCAATTACATGAAAGAAAACATAATTTATGTAAGAACTTACCTGATAAATTCATTTCTTTCATATTGGTAAGAGTCCATGAGACCCACCCTTTTTGTGGTGGTTATGATTTTTTTGTATAAAGCACAATTATTCCAATTCCTTGTTGATGCTTTCGCTCCTTTCTTATCACCCCACTTCTTGGCTATTTGTTAAACTGAATTGTGGGTATGGTAGGGGTATATTTATAGGCATTTTGAGGTTTGGGAAACTTTGCCTCTCCTGGTAGGAATGTATATCCCATACGTCACTAGCTCATGGACTCTTGCCAATATGAAAGAAATTAATTTATCAGGTAAGTTCTTACATAAATTATGTTTTCTTACTTTGTAATTAGGACTTGTAATATGTGCTCTGTGCTGATATTACTATCCCAGCACTGGCTGCCATTTTAAAATCAATATAGCTAAAAAGATATAAACACATAAGTAGAAACGCTACTAATTGTGTGATAATCTTATTTGAAATACATAATCATTTAAATGTTGTTATTAAAAGAGCTATACAATCAAACACTACAAATCCTTTATACACTATTATTTTCCTGCCTGCTGACTCTCCAAACACCATCTTTAAAGTTGGAAAGAGGGCTTACAGTTGACAAAGTATGAAGCCGATACATATATGTTGAGTCGCATGTTTTTTCTTATCCAATAATAGTGATTTATTCTTTCTTTATGAGACTGTCAAGTTCTCAATCGAGTAGTTAGTGTTAAAGCATTCCACTTTAGGTCTGATGTATGTATACCATGATCACATGATCTGTAATAGCCAAT
The DNA here is from genome assembly GCF_027579735.1 of Bombina bombina. Classification (NCBI taxonomy): domain Eukaryota; kingdom Metazoa; phylum Chordata; class Amphibia; order Anura; family Bombinatoridae; genus Bombina; species Bombina bombina. Next base: position 312,576,002 of record NC_069504.1, on the reverse strand, counting down.
CAGAATATTTCACACTTTAAAAAAAAAAAAAAAAAAAGTGGTTTCGTACATCTAAAGTGGCTTAACGTGGTAAAAGAAAGTGCTGAAATTATTACACTAAAGATAAATAAATAATTGAGTAAACAAGACATTCAAACTATTTGAAGTGTCAATAAAAGTGTTTATAATAAACCACATAGTGAAACACAATTTGTTTTATATATTGGTGAATTTATAGTGCAACTTTATTGGATTTACATAATTAGTGTTTACTTGGATTTATTGTGACACTCTTATTGCAACATCTTTGTGATGCTTTTATATTACAACTTCATGATATATTACCAATAATTTATTTGACAGAGCAACCCTGGTTTAGAACTTTCAAGTTTTCATTACTAGATTGAGAACCTGTCCTTCACAGGTATGTTGAAATATACAAGATATCATATTGGGTATGACTGTCTTGTTTGATTACAGCAGATTATTTATATATAGACACAATAGCACATTTTGTGCAATATATAAGTTCTAAAGTGTATAAGAATGACTTAGATGTCAAATACAAATCAAAAATTACAAATAAAGTTTTGTCACATTGCTAACACATTAATACAAGGGTATCTTACAATCTTTGCAAGGTCTCAGCACATAGGCCAACAAATAAATTGAATCATCCAAAACAGTAGCTGTTAACCTTTTCTAGTAACAATATACCTAGCAGTATAACATTTTCCCCAAGTACCCCAAATCACAACACATAAATATTATTGATTTAAAACCACCAGTGTGTTTAAAAAAGTAAGACTATCATGTATCCCAGTCTTGAAAAATCTGTTTTAGATCTATGAACCAGAACAAAAATATAGGACTTAGATATATGTCTGTGGTTTCAAGGGTTTATGTTAACATCCACTGTTTCTGATTGCAACTGAAATCCTAAGAAATGCTAAAATGACAAAGTCCAATGCTAGAAAAATATCTTTTAATTCACAAATATCATGATGGAAATTATATTAATTATGCCACCTCATTGTTTTTTTTAATAAATACATAGACTGGCTTTATTGTGGCACTCCTTATTGGACACACTTATGAAATATCCTTGGCATAGGTTATGTTTTGTCACAGTTTATCTGACACATTTCATCATGGTACTCTCCTCTTGGAACATTTTAGTGGAACATAGTATCTGGCATTTTTCAGTGTGCCACGCTTTCATAGAGATACATTTACCAAAAATATGTCACTGCCTAGAATATATATTAACTATTTCTTTCCTAAGACATGGAGAGTCCACAACGTCATTCCAATTAGTAGTGGGATATCCACTCCTGGCCAGCAGGAGGAGGCAAAGAGCACCCCAGCAAAGCTGTTAAGTGTCACTTCCCTTACTCATATCCCCCAGTCATTCTCTTTGCCTCTGTAAATAGAGGACTTGACGTTGGTGTATGAAGATATTTATTCCTTTTTCGGGTACTTTTCCCTGCAAGCAAGGATTTGGGTTTAGCTGTGTCTACGTCAATATCTTGAGTAAGAGTAGTGGTGGCTTTTAAGCAGTTAGAAAGTGGCGAGGCGGTCCTTGCTTTGTTTTCTAACTTATTTGCTGCACTCTGTATAGAAAGCCAGAATTGGTTACTCTGCTCTTTCTTTTTCTACAGGTCTCTGTAAGGAGTATGTGTCCTTTCACGCCTTGTGAGCTGTCTTCCTGCCCGACAGCTAGATTTGCAGGTAAGTGCTTTTGTCTTCTAGGTACTGGAGACTTGCACTAACTATTTTAATTCTGCATTTATTTCATGGCACATTATAATCCTTTAGTAAGGATTTTTGGGGCAGTTTGCACAGGCACTATTTGTATGTGAAAATACAGGTTTGGGAGGGCCTCTAACCTTACGGCTTTATGATATTAATTTCATAACTTTTTTCATGTGGGGAATGTTTTAAACGATTACTCAGTTTTTCACTTGAGTATGAAACACGCACTTTTTTTTTTCCTTTTTGTGCAGTTTCTTTTGATGCCGCTCAAGTTACCTCCCGATCTTCCACTTCTGAGAGTGGAGTGGTGTCATTTCTGTGAGTTTCTCTTCGTTGTGGCTGTGAGATATCGTCTGGCTGACTGGAGAGTCCTTAGTTTGTTCAGTCTCTGAAGGTTACGAAAGGGCACCCCAGCTTCTGAGGTGTAGAGGAGCATTTTTTATTTATTTGCCTAGCATTTTGAAGAAAAAAAACTTTTCTTAAAGGGACATTCCTTACTTTTTGGGCCTTTATAAGCTATGGATAATGAACAGGAGTCTGTTCCTTTTGATAAATGCTTATTATGTTTGGAGGACCAAATTGTCTTACCTATGCAATTTTGTTCCTCATGTTTAGAAAAAAGCTTTAAAATGTAAAGACAAATTACTTGTTTCTGAGCCTAATGTCTCTCAGGATGATGCTGTTCAGGCAGTGCCACAGCTTTCTCCTCACACGACCCATGCCTCAACAGCTGCCCTGCAGTTCCTTTCAGCCTCCTGGAGGAGTTTATTTGCCAATAGATTTTGCCGCGCAGATATCTTTTGCGGTATCCTAAGCCTTAATCTGCTTTTTCCATGATGGGGAAGCGCAAAAGGAAATCCTAAACATTTTTCTGAGTGTCCCGTCTCCCGTTTGTTCTTGTTGCTGACTCCATTCGAGACTCATGGCGCACAAAGTAGAAGGGGCTGTTTCTACTCTGGCTAAGAGAACCACGATTCCTATTGAGGATAGCTGTTCTTTTAAGGATCCCATGGACAAAAAGCTGGAAGCTTATTTAAAGAAAATGTATGTTCATCAGGGTCTACAGTGGCAACCTGCAGTTTGTATTGCCACAGTAACAAGTGCAGCATCTTATTGGTGCAATGCTTTATCCGAATTGATTTTAGAGGAGACTCCGTTGGAGGAGATCCAAGATAGGATTACAGCTCTCAAACTAGCCAATTCATTTATCTCTGATGCTAGCATGCAAGTCATTAGACTAGGAGCCAATATGTTTGGCTTCACTGTCCTAGCCCGCAGGGCTCTGTTGCTGAAATCTTGGTTAGCTTATGTTATCTCCAAGTCCAAGCTCCTGTCACTACCTTACAAGGGTAAGACCCTGTTTGGTCCTGGTCTGGCGGAGAACTTTTCTGAAATTACGGGTGGAAAGGGGTCCTTTCTACCACAAGACAAGAAGAATAGACCTAAGGGACGTCAGAGTTCTAATTGTCGTTCCTTTCGTAACTTCAAGGGTCAAAAATCTTCCTCTTCCTCCTCCAAGCAGGAGCAATCCAGGTCATCTTGGAGACCCAATCAGACTTGGAATAAGGGGAAGCAATCAAAAAAGCCCTCATCTGAGACTAAGTCAGCATGAAGGGTCTGCCCCCGGTCCGGGATTGGATCAAGTGGGGGGCAGACTTTCCTTGTTTCGTCAAGGGTGGATATGAGATGTCCCAGATCCTTGGGCTGTGGACATAGTATCTCAGGGTTACAAAATAGAATTCAAATCTCGTCCTCCCAGGGGCAAAATTCTCCTCTCAAGGTTATCTGCGGATCAGGTAAAAAGAGGGGCATTCTTAAGCTGCGTTCAAGCCCTTTCCTCCTTGGGAGTGATTGTTCCAGTTCCATTGAGGAAACAGGGTCTAGGATTCTATTCAAATCTGTTTGTGGTTCCCAAAAAAGAGGAAACTTTTCGAGCCATTTTAGACCTAAAGTGTCTCAACAAGTTTCTTAGGGTACCGTCCTTCAAAATGGAAACTATTCGTTCCATTCTTCCTTTGGTCCAAGAGGGTCAGTTCATGACGACCATAGACCTGAAGGACGCGTATCTTCATGTTCCCATCCACAGGGATCATCACCAGTTCCTGAGATATGCTTTTCTAGACAAGCACTTTCAGTTTGTTGCCCTTCCGTTTGGCCTTGCCACAGCTCCCAAAATTTTCTCAAAGGTTTTGGGGGCTCTCTTGGCATTTGTCGGGTCTAAGGGAATTGAGGTGGCGCCTTACCTGGACGATATATTGGTTCAGACGCCATCTTTCAACAAGCAAACTCTCATACAGAGATCTTGTTGTCTTTTCTACGTTCCCATGGATGGAAACTGAATCTGGAGAAGAGTTCCCTTTGTATTAGCTACAAGGGTGGGTTTCTTAGAGACCATCATAGATTCTGTATCTTTGAAGATTTTTCTGACGGAGGTCAGAAAATCCAAACTTCTCTCTTCTTGCCTCTTGCTACAGTCTACTGTTCGGCCATCAGTGGCTCAATGCATGGAGGTAACTGACATGGTGTTGCGACCCAGTAATGGGTTCTGACCCATGGTTTGAAGAACCCTTGTAGTCCAAGGGTGTTATTTATTTATTTTGAGTTTTCACGCTCCATTGTAGTCTATGTGGGAATACGTTAATGCAGTTATGATATTCAAACTTTGGCATTCTGTGCATATCGGGTTAGTGAACGACCTGACATGAAATATTAATATTTCACATTCCAATAGTCTTCACATAGAAGAATATATTCTATGTATTCATAAATACACATTATATATATATATATATATATATATATATATATATATATATATATATATATATAATTTTATTAATGCACTTATATATGTCTGTATATGTATTGCATACATATCTATTTGTGTGTTTATTGTGTATTTATGACTGTTAATACTTATGTATTTTTGTATTTATATGTGTATGTGTATATATATATATATATATATATATATATGTACTCACATATAAATATATACTTCTCTCTGTATGTATTTAGTCTCCCTATGGGAAAAAGGGGCAACCAGACGTGGACTCCTTGCTCAGTGTGCTTAGAGGAATATGGCTACACCTCACTGACGAGGCCCAATGAAAACCGAAACGATCGTCTGGGGTTGCTGTATTCCTTGTTCAGAGAGGAATTGCCTGGTATTTCGGCGCTGGACTGACCGTAATAGGCGGGATCAGACTGATATACTACAGGAAAGTTCTACTCTGTGAAAAACATTACTGAGCTAAAAAGCTGCACCCAGGTGGTAAATCGCCATACAACAGGCTAACAATGGTATTGAGCCAGTTGTTCGTTCCTGTGAGTGCATCTCTCTCTCTCTCTATTTTTTATTGAATAGTGTTATTTTGAGTGCAGCTGTACTGTCTGTCAGTGTTCAGGGTTGTGGAGTTTGCTGTGGCTTAGGATGTGTACCCAGTCCAGTCTGTGAGTGCGGTCCATTCCTGTGTATTGCATTTACATAGGGGAGGTTACAAAAGCCTGCGTCACCCTGGGAGGTTCCCAGTTTTTTTGTTTAAAAGTATGCATTGTGTGGGTGCTGGTTTAGGGTCCCAGGAAGGGGGAGACCTTGTCGTGGTCCTGGGTTTGATAGAGGGACTTCAGAGCTCTGGTTAAAGTGAAAGTAAATCCTAGTGTTTTACAGAAGGGGACTTTCATTCATGAAGTATAAGATACTTCATGTAGAAAGCTCCTTTATTTGATTCAATCAATGGCTGTTTTTACCTTGTACAGGAGCCCACTGTACAGGAGCGTTTGTAAAGCGCAAGGATTTACTTTCACTTTAACCAGAGCTCTGAAGTCCCGCTATCCCGACGCTCATTAATATCATTTGTGTTCGAGTGAATGTGTTTACTTTCAATATGTAAAAAGTGTGCTACTTCCAACGTGCTCAAAGAGACACAATAAACCCTTTTTCCATCTGAATAGGAGGAGAGTCCAATGCTTCATTCATTACTTGTGGGAATTAAGAACCTGGCCACCAGGAGGAGGCAAAGACACCCCAGCCAAAGTCTTAAATACCTCCCCCACTCCCCTCATCCCCCAGTCATTCTTTGCCTTTTTGTCACAGGAGGTTGTCAGAGAAGTGTCGGAAGATTCGGAGCAGTCTCTTATGGAGGGTAGTACTCTTTGAAATGGGACTGGAGTTTTAAGTAGTCCTGTCAGCCTCTCAGTGAGAGCATGGGTGAATGTTAGAGTCCGGAGATGCAGGGAGAATCTTTCTGTGATTCCATCAAGACTCAGTTTAACAGCTCCATTAGCAATCAGCGTTGATGAGTTTCACTGCCTGCTTTTCTTTTCTCAAGTCCATGTCAGTAGCGATGCTACTACCCTGTCACACTTGTAGGGCCGTGTTCCTGTTCTGCGGCGTTGATTCTGGTAAGATCATTTCATTTATATATATATATTTAATAACGCAAGAAGACAGGGTCACAGTGTGGCTCCTTTATCTTTATAGAATCTAGGGTAATTCCCTCGGAAGGGGGTTATTGAACAGGGGGGATTTTATTATGCATAATATTGTTTATTGTGTTTCTGATGCACTTGTGTGAGATGAGGCTCTGTCTGTCTGGAACAGTCAGTTCACTAGCGAGAGATTGATGCGTTTTTTTGTTTTGTTTTTTTTTTGGTGCGTTTCCCGAGTGCAGGGGCAGTCCTGCATGGCACTCCATGTGACCGGGTGTGGCCTCTGTAACTTCCTCTTTCTCGACCTGCTTCGGAGGAGACAAAAGCTGTTTCTCGTAGTCCGGGTCATAGGATGTGGCGAGTGCCCTGGCCATTTGGATATAAAGGTGCCATTTATTTTTTTCTCAAGTCTGTAATAAAGGCGCAAGCTATGGAGGACTCTGATATATTAGAGGATACCCCCTCTTTATCTAAATCTATTAAGTGTGTATATTGGGAAGAGGTTCCAGTCGAACTGCCTATGCATCTCTGTTCCACATGCTTGACATTGCTATATCCAAAAAGAATAAAGTATTTAGTACGACTGAACCGTCCACCTCAGAGGGTTCTCCGCCCTATGAGGTGCGTTCCCTACAATCATCTCTTTACACAAGCAGTTCCCCAGGGCACTACTAATCCTCCTCAAGGAGGGGTCCTTTGGCCTCCAGAATTCGCCGATCAGTTACAGACGGCGGTTTCTGTGGCCATTAATGCGATGCCTCGCAGTACTAAGCGCAAGCAGAAGGTACGGCACTACTATCCATCTCAGGGGTCTTCGACTCCGCTTGATGTCTCAAACAGATTATCCGCTGAGGAGGACAACTCAGAGTTATCGGAGGATGTCGCTTCTGGGTCGGAATCGGCTACTTCTAGGCCTCCGTCAGCGAAGGAACCAGATTTTAAAATTAAGATGGAGCATTTGCGCTTTCTGCTGAAAGTGGTGCTTGCTATGTTGGAGGTTCCAGAACCGAAGCTACAGGAGGAACCTTCGATTCCTAAACTAAAGGGTTTACGGGGACAGGGTAGTGCCCCAGGCCTTCCCGGTTGCAGTTAAGATGGCTAACATTGTTAAGAATGAATCAGAGAAACTTGGTTTGTCCTTTTCCCCCTCTTCTTCTGTTAAAAAGCTTTTCCCCGTTCCGGATGCGCAGCTTGAACTGTGGGGAACCGTCCCTAAGGTGGATGGTGCTATCTCCACGCTCGCTAAGAGAACGACTATTCTGCTAGAGGATAGCTCCTCTTTCAAGGAACCCATGGATAAAAAGATGGGAGTCCATGTTGCGAAGATGTTCCAACTCATGGGGTTCCTTTTTTAACCGGCGGCGGCTGGTGCGGCTACCTATTAGTGTCACGCTCTATCAGCCATGGTCAAGGTGGAGACTTTCCTTGATGAGATTCTAGAACAAATCAAGGCCTTAAGGGTAGAGCATTCATTCATCTGTGATGCTAACATGCAGATTATTCGTCTGAATGCTAAAACATCAGGTTTTTCGGTTTTAGCCCGCAGGGCTCTGTGGCTAAAGTCGTGGTCTGCGTACATTACTTCTAAGTCTCGCTTGCTTTCCCTCCCATTCAAAGGGCCCGGGCCTGGATTCTATCATAACTAGGGTCACGGGCAGCAAGGGTGCCTTCTTGTCTCAGGATAAGAAGGCTAATCCTAAGGAGTCTACTTTTCATCCTTTTCGTGTGGACAAATCTCAGCGCCAGCAGCCTGCCGCAAAGTCTGAGCAACCCAAGGGATCTTGGAAGCCACCTTACTCTTGGAACAAGTCCATGCAGAACAAGAAGCCTGTCGAGTCAAAGTTGGCATGGAGGGGCGGCCCCCGACCTGTCCTCGGATCAGGTAGGGGGCAGACTATCTCTTTTTGTGGAGGCCTGGAGAAGAGATGTTATAGACCCTTGGGTTCTGGAGGTCGTAGCCCAGGGTTACAGGATAGGTTTCAAGTCATATCCTCCTGTCAAACATATCTTCAAGACCAGAAAAGTGAGACACCTTCCTGGGGTGTGTGAGGGATCTCTCATCTCTCAGGGTCATCGTCCCAGTCCCTCCGGATGAAAGAGGTCTGGGGTATTATTCAAACCTTTTCGTGGTCCCAATGAAGGAGGGCACGTTTCATCCAATTCTGGACCTAAAGGCCCATAACAAGTTTTTGTCAGTTCCATCTTTCAAGATGGAGATAATCAGGTCAATTTTGCCCCTGGTTCAAGAGGGGCAATTCATGACGACTATAGACCTGAAGGACACATACCTTCACGTTCCAATCCAAAAGGATCACTTTAAGTTTTTAAGAGCTGCTTTCCTACACCAGCACTTCCAGTTTGTGGCCCTTCTTTTGGTCTGGTGACCGCCACAAGAGTCTTTACAAAGGTTCTGGAAGCTCTTCTCACAGTAGCGAGAGGCAGAGGGATTGCAGTGGCACCTTACCTGGACGATATCCTGGTCCAGTCTCCATCCTACAGTCTTGCGGAGGATTACTCGAGAGCTCTTCTCCTTCTCCTTCGGTCCCACGGGTGGAAGATAAACGAAGGAAAGAGTTCATTGGTCCCCATCAACAGGGTGGAATTCCTTGGTACGATAATAGATTCTTCAGACATGAAGATATTCTTGACAGATCAGAGATGTTGCAAGCTTGCGTCCAACTGTCTAGCTCTTTTGACATCCTCCAGGACATCTGTGGCCAGGTGCATGGAGGTGATCTGGCTCATGGTATCCAGCATAGATGTCATTCCATTCGCTAGGTTCCATCTCAGACCTCTTCAGCTGTGCATGTTGAGACAATGTAACTTTGATCAATTAGAACTGTCCCAACAGATATCTCTGGACAGACCGGTGAGGAAGTCCCTGTCTTGGTGCACCCAACCAGGGCAGTTGTCACAGGGAACATACTTTTTGAGACCATCTTGGGAGATTGTGATCACAATTGCAGTCTATCAGGATGGGGAGCTGTTTGGGGTGCCAGAATGGCACAGGGCAGATGGACTCGAGAGGAGTCGAATCTAACTATAAATATATTGGAACTTCGAGCGATATTCAACGCTCTGAGGGCTTAGCCCCTTCTGGGGTTGTCTCAGTTCATCAGATTCCAATCGGAAAACATTACCTTGGTAACTTACATAAACCACCAGGGGGGGGGGGGGGGGGGGGCGAGAAGCTCCCTAGCCATGAGGGAAGTATCTTGGATTCTGGAATGGGCAGAGACTCACAATTGATCGCTCTCAGCGATCCACATTCTGGGTGTGGACAACTGGGAAGCGGATTTTCTGAGCAGACAGACGTTTCATCCTGGGGAATGGTCTCTCTATCCCGAGATGTTCGCGGAGATCTGCAACAGATGAGGGATGACGGAGATAGACCTCATGGCATCCAGACTCAATTGCAAGCTACCCTGGATCCCCAGGCGGAACTGATAGATGCCTTGGCGGTACCCTGGGACTTCAACCGAATTTACCTTTTTCCAACGTTGCCTCTTCTACCTTGTGTAGTGGCCCGCATCAAGCAAGAACAAGCTTCGGCTATTCTCCGTTGTGGCCGAGGAGAAAGTGGTTTGCGAATCTGGTGGGGATGTCGTCATCTCTGCCGCGGAGGTTACCTTGTCGCAGGGATCTGCTGGTTAAAGGCCCCTTTGTTCATCAAAATCTCGATTCTCTGAGGCTGACTGCGTGGAGATTGAACGGCTAGTCTTATCTAAGAGAGGATTTTCGGAAAAAGTAATTGACACTCTCATTCAGGCCAGGAAGCCGGTCACTGGACGCATCTATCATAAGGTGTGGAGGACCTACTTGTCATGGTGTGAGGAACGAGGATATCCCCGCCATAAGGTCAGGGTATCCAGGATTTTGGCTTTTCTCCAGGACGGTCTAAGGGGACAGATCTCGGCTTTATCTGTACTGTTGCATAAGAAGCTTGCGGAGCTTCCTGACATTCAGTCCTTTGTTCAGACTTTGATTAGGATCAGGCCTCTCTTCAGGAATCCAGCTCCTCCTTGGAGCTTAAACTTGGTTCTTAAGGTTTTGCAGAGGGCTCAGTTTGAGCCTATGCATGCTCTTGACATTAAGGTTCTTTCATGGAAAGTCCTGTTATTACTGGCTATTGCGTCGGCACACAGAGTCTCTGAGTTGGCCGCCTTGCAATGTGATCTGCCCTACTTGATTTTTCATGCTGATAAGGCTGTTCTTCGCACTGGATTGGAATTCCTTCCCAAGGTAGTGTTGAGTCGTAACATTAAACAGGAAATAGTTGTAACTTCTTTGTGTCCTAACCCTCCTTCTTCGAAGGAGAGGTTACTTGATAATCTTGACGTGGTTCGGGCTTTAAAGTTTTATCTTCAGGCTACGAAGGAGTTTTTTTGTTGTGTACTCAGGGAAGTGCAGGGGGCAAAGGGCCTCTGCCACTTCTCTATCTTTTTGGTTGCAGAGTAGGGTCCGTCTGGCATATGAGACAGCGGGACACAAGCCTCCTCAGAGGATTACGGCTCACTCGACTAGAACTGTGGCCTCTTCTTGGGCCTTTAAGAATGAGGCTTCTATGGAGCAGATCCTTACATACTTTTGCAAAATTTTATAAATTTGACGTTTTTGCTTTGGCTGAAGCAGCTTTTGGGAGAAAGGCTCTGCAGACTCAGGTGCCCTGAGTTTCTGCCTCCTTTGCCCTGCTATTTTTTTCATTCAGTGTCCTCTAGAGCTTGGGTATTCCCACAAGTAATGAATGAAGCAGTGGAGTCTCCTCCCATTATGATGGAAAACATAAATTATGCTTACCTGATAATTTCATTTCCATCTGTGGGAGGAGAGTCCACTGCCCCTTCTCTGGTGGGCAGACCTAAATTTAATTTTATTCTTCTGGCACCATTTATACCTTGAAGTTTCTCCTATTGTCCCTTGTTCCCTTGGCAGAATGACTGGGGGATGAGGGGAGTGGAGTGTGTTGGACCCCCTTTTGCCTTCAGAACTGCCTTAATTCTTTGTATAGATTCAACAAGTTGTTGGAAACATTCTTCAGATATTTTGGTCCATATTGACATGATAGATACAAATCTCCCGTCCCACCACATCCCAAAGGTGCTCTATTGGACTGAGATCTGGTGACTGTGGAGGCCATTGGAGTACAGTGAACTCATTGTCATGTTCAAGAAACCAGTTTGAGATGATTTGAGTTTTGTGGCATGGTGCTTTATTTTGCTGGAATTAGCCATCAGAAGATGGGTACATTGTAGTCATAAAGCGATGGACATGGTCAGCAACAATACTCAGGTAGGCCGTGGTGTTTAAATGATGCTCAATTGGTTCTAAGGGGCCCAAAGTGTGCCGCAAAAATATCCCCACACCATTACACCACTACCATTAGCCTGAACCGTTGATACAAGGCACAATGGATCCATGCTTTCATAATGTTTAAGCCTAATTCTGACCTTACCATCTGAATGTCGTAGCTGAAATTGAGACTCATCAGACCAGGCAACGTTTTTCCAATCTTCTATTGAACAATTTTGGTGAGCCTTTGCAAATTGTACCCTCCGTTTCCTGTTCTTAGCTGACAGGAGTGGCACCCGTTGTGATCTTCTGCTGCTGTAGCCCATCTGCTTCAAGGTTTGACGTGTTGTGCGTTCAGAGATGGTATTTTTACCTAGGCTGTAACGAGTGGTACCTAATAAATTGGCCAGTGACGTGCGGTGACGTCAGAGACTGGTGAGGCATTGGCACACATAGTGTGTGTGTATATGTATGTATGTATGTATGTATGTATATATATATATATATAATGTATGTGTGTATATATAGATATATATATATATATATATAATGTATGTGTGTGTGTGTGTGTGTGTATATATATATATGTATATTCTCTCTCTCGCTCTCTCTTCCTCTTTTTTTCTCCCTCTCTTTCTCACTTTATTACTCCTTTTTTTCTCTATCTCTTTATTTATCTCTCTCTATCTCTATTTATCTCTCTTTCTTTCTTTCTTTCTTTCTTTCTTTCTCTCTCTTTCTTTCTTTCTCTTTCTTTCTTTCTTTCTTTCTCTTTCTTTCTTTCTCTCTCTCTTTCTTTCTTTCTCTCTCTCACTCTTTCTCTTTCTTGCTTTCTTTCTTTCTTTCTTTCTTTCTCTCTCTCTCTTTTTCTTGCTTTCTTTCTTTCTTTCTTTCTTTCTTTCTTTCTCTCGTTCTTTCTTTCTTTCTCTTGTTCTTTCTTTCTTTCTTTCTTTCTTTCTTTCTTTCTTTCTTTCTTTCTCTTTCTCTGTGTCTGAGTGAGTGTGTGTGTGTGTGTAAATGGGAACGCTCACACATATACACTCTCACTTCCTTTTACACACACTCTCAGACACACACAGACTCTCTGACTGTGACACAGTTTCTTTCACACTACTATAACTATTAATTACAGAGCAGCAATACACATATGTGGGTTTAGCTAAATCGGAAAAAAGACTTTTATAATGTTATAAATAAACATTAAAGTGTCTAATTTCTTTATTGTATTTAAAGGATGTATTTTAAAATGTAGTATAGATTAAACAACAAGAGAAAGGAACATGACCATGAGCTGATTGGGTTCATTAATGTAAATTGTCCTTATCAGAGAGTGAGCCATCTACTCCTAAAAATAAATTGGGCACAGACAAACACTTTAGTTTTACAATAGGTTTTAATAGATGATTCCATCACAGGTGAGAACTGGCAACGTTTGACCTAAGGGCAAGTAAAATCTAGTTGCCAAAATATAAAATCTCCCACCCTTTTAAATGTACTGATTTTATTTATTTATTTTTTTTTTTTTTTGGGGGGTAAAAGTAAACAATTGTATTTGTATAAAAAAAAGTGAAGTCACTAGGCACTGTATAAGAGAGTGTTCCAACGCAAAAACCACCGCAATCACAGACTGTGTTTTCACAATATCTGTTACATGCAGTTTATCAGTTCAGTAGGACAAACTCCGCCTGTTGTGTGACGTCACCACGTTCCGATGCACGTTTCGCCAATGACAGCTTGGCTTTTTCGAGGATGTGCGTGGTTGTTCTTTGGGTCTTTTTATAGTCTTAAATCCACTTCTGATTGGATTTTTATTTTTTTTTTAAGTTTAAAATAAGCTTTATTTAGAAAATCATCACAAATACAATTTGCTCTTTCAGGTTAGGAGGGAGACAATCCCTCTCCTCCCTTCCTTTAAAATAAATCTTTCAAGTTATCATCAACATCTGCTTTTCCTTACTGTATTACTGATTTTAACTTTATATCCAACTGTTCATTATAACATTATTAACAAATGTCCATCCATATTGCCTGTGTCTTACAATGTCCATAAGAACAGGAGAAGTGGACCAAGCGCTACACCCAGGGCCTTAAGCTTACTAACTATATAGCCTCCTAGTAGGCTAACAATACAAAAGTTAAAATGGGGAGAGAGTAAGCGCTAAAAAGCTTAAAAGGCTAGTAAAAGGTACATTTTAATACATATAAAAATTTACAAATGGCAATCAGACGCATGGATCCATGTCTGACTTAACAAAAAAAAAATATATATATATAATAAACAAATCTAAAAATATCTAAAAATATCCAATTGAGTATAGCATGTGACGCTGACTTAGTGAGCCAGTGATGAGGAGTTAGGACATGTACATTCAATAATATAAACAACCTAAGTGAGTGATTGAGTGCACACAATAGCTTTCAACAAAGAAAAATAGCATTCACAAAAAATAGTGTTCACAAAAATTGGCGTACATAAAAAATGTTCAAATGTTCAACCGGTTATATGTAAGTGAATCCAGTAGTGTTTCCTCCAAAGTGACGTGTAGAAATATAACGTGAAGTCAATAATAGTAGAATGTAAACGTTGAGTGGGTCAAATTATTGTGGTTCAGCTGCTAAATTAAAAAATTGTAAATCCGTGAGGTGTATAAAAATAAAAATAAAAATAACTTGTGAAAAAATCCACGTGGAAAACTTGAATTCAAATGATAAACAAAGGTCAAAAATCAAAAGACAAAAATATCAAAAGACAAAAATAGAAAATCAGTGATAATATTAAAAAGCACTAAAGATCTAGTGAAAACAAATCCTTAATTCAGATGTTAAAAATCCTTGGTAAGATCCATAACAAACAAATACATCGATAAAATACCTAAAAGGGAACAAAAGAGAAACAAATAGTGCAACACTGTATATGATATATAATATAGGTAATTAAAACCAAGCTCACCAGTATGCCAACACGTTTCGGCCTAGACTAGGCCTTTCTCAAGACTTCCTTTAAAATAAATCTTTCAAGTTATCATCAACATCTGCTTTTCCTTACTGTATTACTGATTTTAACTTTATATCCAACTGTTCATTATAACATTATTAACAAATGTCCATCCATATTGCCTGTGTCTTACAATGTCCATAAGGCAATTCAGAGCTATCCATTCTCAGTCAATTGGTGTCATGCCAAATATCTTAATGTCCAGCATTATTAAATGACAAACAAATTACAATACCAAGTGCATGGCTATGTATAGTTAGTATAGCTTTGAGTTATTGGTAGGCTTCAACTTTGCCTGTGTAAACTATTGTATCCTTCCCTTTTATTATCGTCTCTCACCAATATGCCTCATGTTATAACCTCTGTGATGTTGTGGTATGGGGTTATCAAACCCTTGGTCTCTAAGATTCTTGGCATTCCTTCCATTGCATCAGCATTATCTCGTGAGTGTCTAATGTGTAATATTCTGCATGTGGTGGTACCTTTCCAAATGTAGTAATGTGTCTACCTGCTTTTTCCATTCCTCAACTGATGGTGCAACCTTGTTCCTCCAATGTTTGGGGATCAGCATTTTTGCCCCATTAAACATGACTAACCTAAGGTCTTTCGCAGCCTTGCTGTCGAGGCTGGGTAGCGAAATAAATAATAGGGTCTTGGGATTATTCTGCAAAGACTTCCCTGTTGCTACTCGCACATACTCAAGTATATACTCAAGTATCTCCGTCCAGTACCTATCTAAGCTAGGGCATTCCCACCATATGTGGGTTAACGTGCCTTCGTTCCCACATTCTCTTCAACACTTCCCTGAGGTTGTTTTGTAAATTTGCTTTAACCTGACAGGGGTCAGGTACCATCTCGATAAGAATTTATAGCTTGATTCTTGTACCCTAGTTGAGATGGATGATTGTTTCTTTCATGTAATTAGCAAGAGTCCATGAGCTAGTGACGTATGGGATATACATTCCTACCAGGAGGGGCAAAGTTTCCCAAACCTCAAAATGCCTATAAATACACCCCTCACCACACCCACAAATCAGTTTTACAAACTTTGCCTCCCATGGAGGTGGTGAAGTAAGTTTGTGCTAGATTCTACGTTGATATGCGATTCGCAGCAGGCTGGAGCCCGGTTTTCCTCTCAGAGTGCAGTGAATGTCAGAGGGATGTGAAGAGAGTATTGCCTATTTGAATTCAATGGTCTCCTTCTACGGGATCTATTTCATAGGTTCTCTGTTATCGGTCGTAGAGATTCATCTCTTACCTCATTTTTCAGATCGACAATATACTCTTATATACCATTACCTCTACTGATTCTCGTTTCAGTACTGGTTTGGCTTTCTACTACACTTAGATGAGTGTCCTGGGGTAAGTAAGTTTTTTTTTTTTGTGACACTCTAAGCTATGGTTGGGCACTTTTATATAAAGTTCTAAATATATGTGTTTAAACATTTATTTGCCTTGATTCAGGATGATCAATATTCCTTTTTTCAGACAGTCAGTTTCATTATTTGGGATAATGCATATGAATAAATCATTTTTTCTCCAACATAGGTGTGTCCGGTCCACGGCGTCATCCTTACTTGTGGGATATTCTCTTCCCCAACAGGAAATGGCAAAGAGCCCAGCAAAGCTGGTCACATGATCCCTCCTAGGCTCCGCCTACCCCAGTCATTCTCTTTGCCGTTGTACAGGCAACATCTCCACGGAGATGGCTTAGAGTTTTTTAGTGTTTAACTGTAGTTTTTATTATTCAATCAAGAGTTTGTTATTTTAAAATAGTGCTGGTATGTACTATTTACTCAGAAACAGAAAAGAGATGAAGATTTCTGTTTGTATGAGGAAAATGATTTTAGCACCGTAACTAAAATCCATGGCTGTTCCACACAGGACTGTTGAGAGCAATTAACTTCAGTTGGGGGAACAGTGTGCAGTCTCTTACTGCTTGAGGTATGACACATTCTAACAAGACGATGTAATGCTGGAAGCTGTCATTTTCCCTATGGGATCCGGTAAGCCATGTTTATTAAGATAGTAAATAAGGGCTTCACAAGGGCTTATTAAGACTGTAGACTTTTTCTGGGCTAAATCGATTCATTATTAACACATATTTAGCCTTGAGGAATCATTTATTCTGGGTATTTTAATATGATTATATCGGCAGGCACTGTTTTTGACACCTTATTCTTTAGGGGCTTTCCCTAATCATAGTCAGAGCCTCATTTTCGCGCCGGTATGGCACACTTGTTTTTGAGGACAGCATGGCATGCAGCTGCATGTGTGTGGAGCTCTGATACATAGAAAAGTCTTTCTGAAGGCATCATTTGGTATCGTATTCCCCTTTGGGCTTGGTTGGGTCTCAGCAAAGCAGATTCCAGGGACTGTAAAGGGGTTAAATATAAAAACGGCTCCGGTTCCGTTATTTTAAGGGTTAAAGCTTCCAAATTTGGTGTGCAATACTTTTAAGGCTTTAAGACACTGTGGTGAAATTTTGGTGAATTTTGAACAATTCCTTCATACTTTTTCGCAATTGCAGTAATAAAGTGTGTTTAGTTTAAAATTTAAAGTGACAGTAACGGTTTTATTTTAAAACGTTTTTTTGTGCTTTGTTATCAAGTTTATGCCTGTTTAACATGTCTGAACTACCAGATAGATTGTGTTCTGACTGTGGGGAAACCAAGGTTCCTTCTCATTTAACTATATTTATTTTATGTCATAAAAAAATTTAGTAAAAATGATGCCCAAGATGATTCCTCAAGTGAGGGGAGTAAGCATGGTACTGCATCATCCCCTCCTTCGTCTACACCAGTCTTGCCCATACAGGAGGCCCCTAGTACATCTAGTGCGCCAATACTCCTTACTATGCAACATTTAACGGCTGCAATGGATAATTCTATCAAAAACATTTTAGCCAATATGCCCACTTATCAGTGAAAGCGCGACTGCTCTGTTTTAGAAAATTCTGTAGAGCATGAGAACGCTAATGATATGGTTTCTGAAGGGCCCCTACACCAGTCTGAGGGGGCCAGGGAGGTTTTGTCTGAGGGAGAAATTTCAGATTCAGGAAACATTTCTCAACAAGCTGAACCTGATGTGATTACTTTTAAATTTAAGTTGGAACATCTCCGCGCTCTGCTTAAGGAGGTGTTATCCAATTTGGATGATTGTGATTATCTGGTCATTCCAGAACCACTATGTAAAATGGAAAAGTTCTTAGAGGCCCCGGGGCCCCCCGAAGCTTTTCCTATATCCAAGCGGGTGGCGTACATTGTTAGTAAAGAATGGGACAGGCCCGGTATACCTTTAGTACCTCCCCCCATATTTATAAAATTGTTTTCCTATAGTCGACCCCAGAAAGGACTGATGGCAGACAGTCCCCAAGGTCGAGGGGGCGGTTTCTACTCTACACAAGCGCGCCACTATACCCATAGAAGATAGTTGTGCTTTCCAAGATCCTATGGATAAAGAATTATAAGGTCTGCTAAAGATGTTTGTTCAGCAAGGTTCCCTTCTACAACCAATTGCATGCATTGTCCCTGTCACTGCAGCCGCGTGTTTCTAGTTTGATGAGCTAGGAAAGGCGATTATTAGTAATTCTTCTTCTTATGAGGAGATTATGGACAGAATTTGTGCTCTTAAATTGGCTACTTCTTTCACCCTAGACGCCACCTTGCAATTGGCTAGGTTAGCGGCGAAAAAAAAAAAAAAAAAAAAAAAAAAAAAAAAATTCTGGGTTTGCTATTGTGGCGCAGAGCGCTTTGGTTAAAATCTTGGGCAGCGGATGCGTCTTCCAAGAACAAATTGCTTGACATTCCTTTCAAGGGGAAAACACTCTTTGGCCCTGACTTGAAAGAGATTATCTCTGATATCACTGGGGGCAAGGGCCACGCCCTTCCTCAGGATAGGTCTTTTCAAGACCAAAAATAAACCTAAGTTTCGTCCCTTTCGCAGAAACGGATCAGCCCCAAGGGCTACGTCCTCTAAGCAGGAAGGTAATACTTCTCAAGCCAATCCAGCCTGGAGACCTATGCAAGGCTGGAACAAAGGAAAGCAGGCCAGGAAACCTGCCACTGCTACCAAGACAGCATGAAATGCGGGCCCCCGATCCGGGACCGGATCTGGTGGGGGGCAGACTCTCTCTCTTCGCTCAGGCTGGGGCAAGAGATGTTCTGGATCCTTGGGCGCTAGAAATAGTCTCCCAAGGTTATTCTCTGGAGTTCAAGGGGCTTCCTCCAAGGGGGAGGTTCCACAGGTCTCAGTTGTCTTCAGACCACTTAAGAAGACAGGCATTCTTACATTGGGTAGAAGACCTGCTAAAAATGGGAGTGATTCATCCTGTTCCATTAGGAGAACAAGGGATGGGGTTCTACTCCAATCTGTTCATAGTTCCCAAAAAAAGAGGGAACGTTCAGACCAATCTTAGATCTCAAGATCTTGAACAAGTTTCTCAAGGTTCCATCGTTCAAGATGGAAACCATTCGAACACTTCTTCCTTCCATCCAGGAAGGTCAATTCATGACCAAGGTGGATTTCAAGGATGCGTATCTACATATTCCTATCCACAAGGAACATCATCGGTTCCTAAGGTTTGAATTCCTGGACAAGCATTTCCAGTTCGTGGCGTTTTCTTTCGGATTAGCCACTGCTCCTAGGATTTTCTCATAGGTACTAGGGTCCCTTCTGGCGGTGCTAAGACCAAGGGGCATTGCTGTAGTACCTTACTGGGACGACATTCTGATTCGAGCGTCGTCCCTTCCTCAAGTAAAGGCTCACACGGACATTGTCCTGGCCTTTCTCAGATCTCACGGATGGAAAGTGAACGTGGAAAAGAGTTCTCTATCTCCGTCAACGAGGGTTCCCTTCTTGGGAACTATAATAGACTCCTTAGAAATGAGGATTTTTCTGACAGAAGCCAGAAAAACTAAACTTCTAGACTCTTGTCGGATACTTCATTCCGTTCCTCTTCCTTCCATAGCGCAGTGCATGGAAGTGATAGGTTTGATGGTAGCGGCAATGGACATAGTTCCTTTTGTGCGCATTCATCTAAGACCATTACAACTGTTCATGCTCAGTCAGTGGAATGGGGACTATTCAGACTTGTCTCCGAAGATACAAGTAAATCAGAGGACCAGAGACTCATTCCGTTGGTGGCTGTCCCTGGACAACCTGTCACAAGGGATGACCTTCCGCAGACCAGAGTGGGTCATTGTCACGACCGACGCCAGTCTGATGGGCTGGGGCGCGGTCTGGGGATCCCTGAAAGCTCAGGGTCTTTGGTCTCGGGTAGAATCTCTTCTACCGATAAATATTCTGGAACTGAGAGCGATATTCAATGCTCTCAAAGCTTGGCCTCAGCTAGCGAGGGCCAAGTTCATACATCAACCATCAGGGGGGAACAAGGAGTTCCCTAGCGATGGAAGAAGTGACCAAAATCATTCTATGGGCGGAGTCTCACTCCTGCCACCTGGCTGCTATCCACATCCCAGGAGTGGAAAATTGGGAAGCGGATTTTCTGAGTCGTCAGACATTGCATCCGGGGGAGTGGGAACTCCATCCGGAAATCTTTGCCCAAGTCACTCAACCGTGGGGCATTCCAGACATGGATCTGATGGCCTCTCGTCAGAACTTCAGAGTTCCTTACTACGGGTACAGATCCAGGGATCCCAAGGCGGCTCTAGTGGATGCACTAGTAGCACCTTGGACCTTCAAACTAGCTTATGTGTTCCCGCCGTTTCCTCTCATCCCCAGGCTGGTAGCCAGGATCAATCAGGAGAGGGCGTCGGTGATTTTGATAGCTCCTGCGTGGCCACGCAGGACTTGGTATGCAGATCTGGTGAATATGTCATCGGCTCCACCATGGAAGCTACCTTTGAGACGAGACCTTCTTGTTCTAGGTCCGTTCGACCCACTCCAGCTGACTGCTTGGAGATTGAACGCTTGATCTTATCAAAGCGAGGGTTCTCAGATTCTGTTATTAATACTCTTGTTCAGGCCTGAAAGCCTGTAACCAGAAAAATTACCACATAATTTGGTATATCTGTTGGTGTGAATCTGCAGGATTCCCTTGGGACAAGGTTAAGATTCCTAAGAGTCTATCCTTCCTTCGAGAAGGATTGGAAAAAGGATTATCTGCAAGTTCCTTGATGGGACAGTTTTCTGCCTTGTCTGTGTTACTTCACAAAAAGCTGGCAGCTGTGCCAGATGTTCTAGCCTTTGTTCAGGCTCTGGTTAGAATCAAGCCTGTTTACAAAATTTTGACTCCTCCTTGGAGTCTCAACCTAGTTCTTTCAGTTCTTCAGGGGGTTCCGTTTGAACCCTTACATTCCGTTGATATTAAGTTATTATCTTGGAAAGTTTTGTTTTTGGTTGCAATTTCTTCTGCTAGAAGAGTTTCAGAATTATCTGCTCTGCAGTGTTCTTCTCCTTATCTGGTGTTCCATGCAGATAAGGTGGTTTTGCGTACTAAACCTGGTTTTCTTCCAAAAGTTGTTTCTAACAAAAACATTAACCAGGAGATAGTTGTGCCTTCTTTGTGTCCTAATCCAGTTTCAAAGAAGGAACGTTTGTTGCACAACTTGGATGTAGTTCGTGCTCTCAAATTTTACTTAGCAGCTACTAAGGACTTCAGACAAACTTTGTCTTTGTTTGTTGTTTATTCTGGTAAACGGAGAGGTCAAAAAGCAACTTCTACCTCTCTCTCCTTCTGGATTAAAAGCATTATCCGATTGGCTTATGAGACTGCCGGACGGCAGCCTCCTGAAAGAATCACAGCTCACTCCACTAGGGCTGTGGCTTCCACATGGGCCTTCAAGAACGAGGCTTCTGTTGATCAGATATGTAAGGCAGCGACTTGGTCTTCACTGCACGCTTTTTCTAAATTTTACAAATTTGATACTTTTGCTTCTTCTGAGGCTATTTTTGGGAGAAAGGTTTTGCAAGCCGTGGTGCCTTCCATTTAGGTGACCTGATTTGCTCCCTCCCTTCATCCGTGTCCTAAAGCTTTGGTATTGGTTCCCACAAGTAAGGATGACGCCGTGGACCGGACACACCTATGTTGGAGAAAACAGAATTTATGTTTACCTGATAAATTACTTTCTCCAACGGTGTGTCCGGTCCACGGCCCGCCCTGGTTTTTTTAATCAGGTCTGATAATTTATTTTCTTTAACTACAGTCACCACGGTAACATATGGTTTCTCCTATGCAAATATTCCTCCTTAACGTCGGTCGAATGACTGGGGTAGGCGGAGCCTAGGAGGGATCATGTGACCAGCTTTGCTGGGCTCTTTGCCATTTCCTGTTGGGGAAGAGAATATCCCACAAGTAAGGATGACGCCGTGGACCGGACACACCGTTGGAGAAAGTAATTTATCAGGTAAACATAAATTCTGTTTTCTTACCTTAAAATTGACTTTTTTCCCTGTGGGCTGTTAGGCTCGCGGGGGCTGAAAATGCTTCATTTTATTGCGTCATTCTTGGCGCGGACTTTTTTGGCGCAAAAAATTTCTTTGTCATTTCCGGCGTCATACTTGTCGCCGGAAGTTGTTCGTGTTTACGTCTTTTTTTTACGTTTTGCGCCAAAAATGTAGATGTCACCGGATGTGGCGTCATTCTTGGCGCCAATAATGTGGGCGTCTTTTTTGGCGCTAAAAAATGTGGGCGTCATTTTTGTCTACAGTCTGGAATAAATCCAAGCCTTTCAGAAAGCCAAAGCCAGCTCCCAAGTCCACATGAAGGTGCGGCCCTCATTCCAGCACAGCTGGTAGGGGGCAGATTACGATTTTTCAAAGAAATTTGGATCAATTCGATTCACAGTCTTTCACAAGGGTACAGAATAGGCTTCAAGGTAAGGCCTCCTGCAAGAAGATTTCTCCAACATAGGTGTGTCCGGTCCACGGCGTCATCCTTACTTGTGGGATATTCTCTTCCCCAACAGGAAATGGCAAAGAGCCCAGCAAAGCTGGTCACATGATCCCTCCTAGGCTCCGCCTACCCCAGTCATTCTCTTTGCCGTTGTACAGGCAACATCTCCACGGAGATGGCTTAGAGTTTTTTAGTGTTTAACTGTAGTTTTTATTATTCAATCAAGAGTTTGTTATTTTAAAATAGTGCTGGTATGTACTATTTACTCAGAAACAGAAAAGAGATGAAGATTTCTGTTTGTATGAGGAAAATGATTTTAGCACCGTAACTAAAATCCATGGCTGTTCCACACAGGACTGTTGAGAGCAATTAACTTCAGTTGGGGGAACAGTGTGCAGTCTCTTACTGCTTGAGGTATGACACATTCTAACAAGACGATGTAATGCTGGAAGCTGTCATTTTCCCTATGGGATCCGGTAAGCCATGTTTATTAAGATAGTAAATAAGGGCTTCACAAGGGCTTATTAAGACTGTAGACTTTTTCTGGGCTAAATCGATTCATTATTAACACATATTTAGCCTTGAGGAATCATTTATTCTGGGTATTTTGATATGATTATATCGGCAGGCACTGTTTTTGACACCTTATTCTTTAGGGGCTTTCCCTAATCATAGTCAGAGCCTCATTTTCGCGCCGGTATGGCGCACTTGTTTTTGAGGACAGCATGGCATGCAGCTGCATGTGTGTGGAGCTCTGATACATAGAAAAGTCTTTCTGAAGGCATCATTTGGTATCGTATTCCCCTTTGGGCTTGGTTGGGTCTCAGCAAAGCAGATTCCAGGGACTGTAAAGGGGTTAAATATAAAAACGGCTCCGGTTCCGTTATTTTAAGGGTTAAAGCTTCCAAATTTGGTGTGCAATACTTTTAAGGCTTTAAGACACTGTGGTGAAATTTTGGTGAATTTTGAACAATTCCTTCATACTTTTTCGCAATTGCAGTAATAAAGTGTGTTTAGTTTAAAATTTAAAGTGACAGTAACGGTTTTATTTTAAAACGTTTTTTGTGCTTTGTTATCAAGTTTATGCCTGTTTAACATGTCTGAACTACCAGATAGATTGTGTTCTGACTGTGGGGAAACCAAGGTTCCTTCTCATTTAACTATATGTATTTTATGTCATAAAAAATTTTAGTAAAAATGATGCCCAAGATGATTCCTCAAGTGAGGGGAGTAAGCATGGTACTGCATCATCCCCTCCTTCGTCTACACCAGTCTTGCCCATACAGGAGGCCCCTAGTACATCTAGTGCGCCAATACTCCTTACTATGCAACATTTAACGGCTGTAATGGATAATTCTATCAAAAACATTTTAGCCAATATGCCCGCTTATCAGCGAAAGCGCGACTGCTCTGTTTTAGAAAATTCTGTAGAGCATGAGAACGCTGATGATATGGTTTCTGAAGGGCCCCTACACCAGTCTGAGGGGGCCAGGGAGGTTTTGTCTGAGGGAGAAATTTCAGATTCAGGAAACATTTCTCAACAAGCTGAACCTGATGTGATTACTTTTAAATTTAAGTTGGAACATCTCCGCGCTCTGCTTAAGGAGGTGTTATCCAATTTGGATGATTGTGATTATCTGGTCATTCCAGAACCACTATGTAAAATGGAAAAGTTCTTAGAGGCCCCGGGGCCCCCCGAAGCTTTTCCTATATCCAAGCGGGTGGCGTACATTGTTAGTAAAGAATGGGACAGGCCCGGTATACCTTTAGTACCTCCCCCCATATTTATAAAATTGTTTTCCTATAGTCGACCCCAGAAAGGACTGATGGCAGACAGTCCCCAAGGTCGAGGGGGCGGTTTCTACTCTACACAAGCGCGCCACTATACCCATAGAAGATAGTTGTGCTTTCCAAGATCCTATGGATAAAAAAATAGAAGGTCTGCTAAAGATGTTTGTTCAGCAAGGTTCCCTTCTACAACCAATTGCATGCATTGTCCCTGTCACTGCAGCCGCGTGTTTCTAGTTTGATGAGCTAGGAAAGGCGATTATTAGTAATTCTTCTTCTTATGAGGAGATTATGGACAGAATTCGTGCTCTTAATTGGCTAATTCTTTCACCCTAGACGCCACCTTGCAATTGGCTAGGTTAGCGGCGAAAAAATTCTGGGTTTGCTATTGTGGCGCAGAGCGCTTTGGTTAAAATCTTGGGCAGCGGATGCGTCTTCCAAGAACAAATTGCTTGACATTCCTTTCAAGGGGAAAACACTCTTTGGCCCTGACTTGAAAGAGATTATCTCTGATATCACTGGGGGCAAGGGCCACGCCCTTCCTCAGGATAGGTCTTTTCAAGACCAAAAATAAACCTAAGTTTCGTCCCTTTCGCAGAAACGGATCAGCCCCAAGGGCTACGTCCTCTAAGCAGGAAGGTAATACTTCTCAAGCCAATCCAGCCTGGAGACCTATGCAAGGCTGGAACAAAGGAAAGCAGGCCAGGAAACCTGCCACTGCTACCAAGACAGCATGAAATGCGGGCCCCCGATCCGGGACCGGATCTGGTGGGGGGCAGACTCTCTCTCTTCGCTCAGGCTGGGGCAAGAGATGTTCTGGATCCTTGGGCGCTAGAAATAGTCTCCCAAGGTTATTCTCTGGAGTTCAAGGGGCTTCCTCCAAGGGGGAGGTTCCACAGGTCTCAGTTGTCTTCAGACCACATAAGAAGACAGGCATTCTTACATTGGGTAGAAGACCTGCTAAAAATGGGAGTGATTCATCCTGTTCCATTAGGAGAACAAGGGATGGGGTTCTACTCCAATCTGTTCATAGTTCCCAAAAAAGAGGGAACGTTCAGACCAATCTTAGATCTCAAGATCTTGAACAAGTTTCTCAAGGTTCCATCGTTCAAGATGGAAACCATTCGAACACTTCTTCCTTCCATCCAGGAAGGTCAATTCATGACCAAGGTGGATTTCAAGGATGCGTATCTACATATTCCTATCCACAAGGAACATCATCGGTTCCTAAGGTTTGCATTCCTGGACAAGCATTTCCAGTTCGTGGCGTTTTCTTTCGGATTAGCCACTGCTCCTAGGATTTTCTCATAGGTACTAGGGTCCCTTCTGGCGGTGCTAAGACCAAGGGGCATTGCTGTAGTACCTTACTTGGACGACATTCTGATTCGAGCGTCGTCCCTTCCTCAAGTAAAGGCTCACACGGACATTGTCCTGGCCTTTCTCAGATCTCACGGATGGAAAGTGAACGTGGAAAAGAGTTCTCTATCTCCGTCAACGAGGGTTCCCTTCTTGGGAACTATAATAGACTCCTTAGAAATGAGGATTTTTCTGACAGAAGCCAGAAAAACAAAACTTCTAGACTCTTGTCGGATACTTCATTCCGTTCCTCTTCCTTCCATAGCGCAGTGCATGGAAGTGATAGGTTTGATGGTAGCGGCAATGGACATAGTTCCTTTTGTGCGCATTCATCTAAGACCATTACAACTGTTCATGCTCAGTCAGTGGAATGGGGACTATTCAGACTTGTCTCCGAAGATACAAGTAAATCAGAGGACCAGAGACTCTTTCCGTTGGTGGCTGTCCCTGGACAACCTGTCACAAGGGATGACCTTCCGCAGACCAGAGTGGGTCATTGTCACGACCGACGCCAGTCTGATGGGCTGGGGCGCGGTCTGGGGATCCCTGAAAGCTCAGGGTCTTTGGTCTCGGGTAGAATCTCTTCTACCGATAAATATTCTGGAACTGAGAGCGATATTCAATGCTCTCAAAGCTTGGCCTCAGTTAGCGAGGGCCAAGTTCATACATCAACCATCAGGGGGGAACAAGGAGTTCCCTAGCGATGGAAGAAGTGACCAAAATCATTCTATGGGCGGAGTCTCACTCCTGCCACCTGTCTGCTATCCACATCCCAGGAGTGGAAAATTGGGAAGCGGATTTTCTGAGTCGTCAGACATTGCATCCGGGGGAGTGGGAACTCCATCCGGAAATCTTTGCCCAAGTCACTCAACCGTGGGGCATTCCAGACATGGATCTGATGGCCTCTCGTCAGAACTTCAGAGTTCCTTACTACGGGTACAGATCCAGGGATCCCAAGGCGGCTCTAGTGGATGCACTAGTAGCACCTTGGACCTTCAAACTAGCTTATGTGTTCCCGCCGTTTCCTCTCATCCCCAGGCTGGTAGCCAGGATCAATCAGGAGAGGGCGTTGGTGATTTTGATAGCTCCTGCGTGGCCACGCAGGACTTGGTATGCAGATCTGGTGAATATGTCATCGGCTCCACCATGGAAGCTACCTTTGAGACGAGACCTTCTTGTTCTAGGTCCGTTCGACCCACTCCAGCTGACTGCTTGGAGATTGAACGCTTGATCTTATCAAAGCGAGGGTTCTCAGATTCTGTTATTAATACTCTTGTTCAGGCCTGAAAGCCTGTAACCAGAAAAATTACCACATTATTTGGTATATCTGTTGGTGTGAATCTGCAGGATTCCCTTGGGACAAGGTTAAGATTCCTAAGAGTCTATCCTTCCTTCGAGAAGGATTGGAAAAAGGATTATCTGCAAGTTCCTTGATGGGACAGATTTCTGCCTTGTCTGTGTTACTTCACAAAAAGCTGGCAGCTGTGCCAGATGTTCTAGCCTTTGTTCAGGCTCTGGTTAGAATCAAGCCTGTTTACAAAATTTTGACTCCTCCTTGGAGTCTCAACCTAGTTCTTTCAGTTCTTCAGGGGGTTCCGTTTGAACCCTTACATTCCGTTGATATTAAGTTATTATCTTGGAAAGTTTTGTTTTTGGTTGCAATTTCTTCTGCTAGAAGAGTTTCAGAATTATCTGCTCTGCAGTGTTCTTCTCCTTATCTGGTGTTCCATGCAGATAAGGTGGTTTTGCGTACTAAACCTGGTTTTCTTCCAAAAGTTGTTTCTAACAAAAACATTAACCAGGAGATAGTTGTGCCTTCTTTGTGTCCTAATCCAGTTTCAAAGAAGGAACGTTTGTTGCACAACTTGGATGTAGTTCGTGCTCTCAAATTTTACTTAGCAGCTACTAAGGATTTCAGACAAACTTTGTCTTTGTTTGTTGTTTATTCTGGTAAACGGAGAGGTCAAAAAGCAACTTCTACCTCTCTCTCCTTCTGGATTAAAAGCATTATCCGATTGGCTTATGAGACTGCCGGACGGCAGTCTCCTGAAAGAATCACAGCTCACTCCACTAGGGCTGTGGCTTCCACATGGGCCTTCAAGAACGAGGCTTCTGTTGATCAGATATGTAAGGCAGCGACTTGGTCTTCACTGCACACTTTTTCTAAATTTTACAAATTTGATACTTTTGCTTCTTCTGAGGCTATTTTTGGGAGAAAGGTTTTGCAAGCCGTGGTGCCTTCCATTTAGGTGACCTGATTTGCTCCCTCCCTTCATCCGTGTCCTAAAGCTTTGGTATTGGTTCCCACAAGTAAGGATGACGCCGTGGACCGGACACACCTATGTTGGAGAAAACAGAATTTATGTTTACCTGATAAATTACTTTCTCCAACGGTGTGTCCGGTCCACGGCCCGCCCTGGTTTTTTTAATCAGGTCTGATAATTTATTTTCTTTAACTACAGTCACCACGGTAACATATGGTTTCTCCTATGCAAATATTCCTCCTTAACGTCGGTCGAATGACTGGGGTAGGCGGAGCCTAGGAGGGATCATGTGACCAGCTTTGCTGGGCTCTTTGCCATTTCCTGTTGGGGAAGAGAATATCCCACAAGTAAGGATGACGCCGTGGACCGGACACACCATTGGAGAAAGTAATTTATCAGGTAAACATAAATTCTGTTTTTTTCTTTCTCGCATTCCAATAAACCCAGTGAAGGCTCAAGCATTTCTGAAATGTGTTTCAGATCTAGAGTTGGCTGGAGTAATTGTGCCAGTTCAAGTTCTGGAACAGGGTCTGGGGTTTTACTCAAATCTGTTCATTGTACCAAAGAAGGAGAATTCCTTCAGACCAGTTCTGGATTTAAAAATATTGAATCGTTATGTAAGGATACCAACACTCAAAATGGTAACTATAAGGACTATTCTGCCTTTTGTTCAGCAAAGGCATTATATGTCCACAATAGATTTACAAGATGCATATCTGCATATTCCGATTCATCCAGATCACTTTCAGTTTCTGAGATTTTCTTTTCTAGACGAGCATTACCAGTTTGTGGCTCTGCCGTTCGGCCTAGCAACAGCTCCAAGGATTTTTTCAAAGGTTCTCGGTGCCCTTCTATCTGTAATCAGAGAACAGGGTATTGTGGTATTTCCTTATTTGGACGATATCTTGGTACTTGCTCAGTCTTCACATTTAGCAGAATTTCATACGAATCGACTTGTGTCGTTTCTTCAAGAACATGGTTGGAGGATCAATTTACCAAAGAGTTCATTGATTCCTCAGACAAGGGTAACCTTTTTAGGTTTCCAAATAGATTCAGTGTCCATGACTTTGTCTCTGACGGACAAGAGACGTCTGAAATTGGTTTCAGCTTGTCAAAACCTTCAGTCTCAATCATTCCCTTCGGTAGCCTTATGCATGGAAATTCTAGGTCTTATGACTGCTGCATCGGACGCGATCCCCTTTGCTCGTTTTCACATGCGACCTCTTCAGCTTTGTATGCTGAACCAGTGGTGCAGGGATTATACAAAGATATCACAGTTAATATCTTTAAATCCGATTGTACGACACTCTCTGACGTGGTGGACAGATCACCATCGTTTAGTTCAAGGGGCTTCTTTTGTTCTTCCAACCTGGACTGTGATCTCAACAGATGCGAGTCTGACAGGTTGGGGAGCTGTATGGGGGTCTCTGACAGCGCAGGGGGTTTGGGAATCTCAGGAGGCGAGATTACCAATCAACATTTTAGAACGATTTTCAGAGATCTTCAGTCGTGGCCTCTTCTGAAGAGAGAATCGTTCATTTGTTTTCAGACGGACAATGTCACAACCGTGGCATATGTCAATCATCAAGGGGGGACTCACAGGCCTCTGGCTATGAAAGAAGTATCTCGGATACTTATTTGGGCGGAATCCAGCTCCTGTCTAATCTCTGCGGTTCACATCCCAGGTATAGACAATTGGGAAGCGGATTATCTCAGTCACCAGACGTTACATCCGGGCGAATGGTCTCTTCACCCAGAGGTTTTTCTTCAGATTGTTCAAATCTGGGGACTTCCAGAAATAGATCTGATGGCCTCTCATCTAAACAAGAAACTTCCCAGGTATCTGTCCAGATCCAGGGATCCTCAGGCGGAGGCAGTGGATGCATTGTCATTTCCTTGGAAGTATCATCCTGCCTATATCTTTCCGCCTCTAGTTCTTCTTCCAAGAGTGATCTCCAAGATTCTTAAAGAGCGTTCGTTTGTTCTGCTGGTGGCTCCAGCATGGCCTCACAGGTTTTGGTATGCGGATCTTGTTCGGATGGCTACTTGCCAACCTTGGACTCTTCAGTTAAGACCAGACCTTCTATCTCAAGGTCCTTTTTTCCATCAGGATCTCAAATCATTAAATTTGAAGGTATGGAGATTGAACGCTTGATTCTCAGTCATAGAGGTTTCTCTGACTCCGTAATTAATACTATGTTACAGGCTCATAAATCTGTGTCTAGGAAGATATATTATCGAGTCTGGAAGACTTACATTTCTTGGTGTTCTTCTCATCAATTTTCCTGGCATTCTTTTAGAATTCCTAGTATTTTACAGTTTCTTCAGGATGGTCTGGATAAAGGTTTGTCTGCAAGTTCCTTGAAAGGACAAATTTCTGCTCTTTCTGTGCTGTTTCACAGAAAGATTGCTAATCTTCCTGATATTCATTGTTTTGTACAGGCTTTGGTTCGTATAAAACCTGTCATTAAGTCAATCTCTCCTCCTTGGAGTTTGAATTTGGTTCTGGGGGCTTTACAAGCTCCTCCGTTTGAACCTATGCATTCTCTGGATATTAAATTACTTTCTTGGAAAGTATTGTTCCTTTTGGCCATCTCTTCTGCTAGAAGAGTTTCTGAGTTATCTGCTCTTTCTTGTGAATCTCCTTTTCTGATTTTTCATCAGGATAAGGCGGTGTTGCGGACTTCATTTAAATTTTTACCTAAAGTTGTGAATTCTAACAACATTAGTAGAGAAATTGTGGTTCCTTCATTGTGTCCTAATGCTAAGAATTCTAAGGAAAGATCGTTACATTCTTTGGATGTAGTTAGAGCTTTGAAATATTATGTTGAAGCTACTAAAGATTTCCGAAAGACTTCTAGTCTATTTGTTATCTTTTCCGGTTCCAGGAAAGGTCAGAAGGCCTCTGCCATTTCTTTGGCGTCTTGGTTAAAGTCTTTGATTCATCATGCTTATGTCGAGTCGGGTAAGACTCCGCCTCAAAGGATTACAGCTCATTCTACTAGGTCAGTTTCTACTTCCTGGGCATTTAGGAATGAAGCTTCGGTTGATCAGATTTGCAAAGCAGCAACTTGGTCTTCTTTGCATACTTTTACTAAATTCTACCATTTTGATGTGTTTTCTTCTTCTGAAGCAGTTTTTGGTAGAAAAGTACTTCAGGCAGCTGTTTCAGTTTGATTCTTCTGCTTATAATTTCAGTTTTTTTCATTATAAGATTAAAACTTTATTTTGGAGTGTGGATTATTTTTCAGCGGAATAGGCTGTCTTTATTTTATTCCTCCCTCTCTAGTGACTCTTGCGTGGAAGTTCCACATCTTGGGTATTTATTATCCCATACGTCACTAGCTCATGGACTCTTGCTAATTACATGAAAGAAAACATAATTTATGTAAGAACTTACCTGATAAATTCATTTCTTTCATATTAGCAAGAGTCCATGAGGCCCACCCTTTTTTGTGGTGGTTATGATTTTTTGTATAAAGCACAATTGTTCCAATTCCTTATTTTTTATGCTTTCACACTTTTTTCTTATCACCCCACTTCTTGGCTATTCGTTAAACTGATTTGTGGGTGTGGTGAGGTGTGTATTTATAGGCATTTTGAGGTTTGGGAAACTTTGCCCCTCCTGGTAGGAATGTATATCCCATACGTCACTAGCTCATGGACTCTTGCTAATATGAAAGAAATGAATTTATCAGGTAAGTTCTTACATAAATTATGTTTTTGTGGTCTGAAATGCTACTAGCCACTCCTGTAGTTCGATATCTGTGTGTAGCTCCTTCTCCCATGCTCTGGTGAATGTGGGTAAGGTTTGCGCGTCTTCTAATATCAGTATTTTATATAAAATAGATGTAGCGTGGCCTGTGGGGGTTTCCCGTAAGCAAAGAGTTTCAAATGCAGTGGTCTGCCTGAGGAAATTATGCTTATGCCTGTGTGTCGTAAGGTAGTGGTGTACCTGTGAATACCTAAGCCAATTCATATTGTCACCTATCTCAGTCTCTTTAATGTTCTCAAGGGACTTCATTTTACCATCGTCAGTCAAAATCTTGAACACTTGTGTTTTAATGGGGAGGTAGTGGTCTAAGTCTGCGCCCTTGTAATTCCAAGGCAGTGCAGGATTCTGACATATTGGTGTCATGGGCGAAAAGTGTGATGAGATCTTTTCTGAAGTGTCCACAAGTTTATCCCATGTAGTGAAAAAATCTATATATAGTGGGTGGGTTCCTACCGTCTTTGGTCTATCCTTTTTCGCTAGCCATGCCAAACCTCCTGCGTTTCCTGTACCCAAAATGGCACAATCTAATTGTACCCATATTTTATTATAATCGTTGTGGCACCAATCAAGCAAAGTACGTAGCACGATCGCTTGCTTATATACCACTATGTTTGGTAGTCCCAGCCCTCCTCTGCCTCTTGGTAGGTAAAGCGTTTTTCTTGGAATTCTTGGTCTAATGTCCCCCCAGATATAATGCTCTATTATGTTTTGAATTCTCATTAAGTATTTAGGTGGCAAAGGTATGGGCGTCGTTTGTAAGAGGTATAGGAGTCTTGGTAAAACGTTCATCTTAATGACGTTAATCCTGCCCAACCAAGAGATTGTTTTATTTTTCCAATTAGACAGATCATTTACCAAATTCTTTTCCAGTTGTTTATAATTTGCCTGAAAGATCTCTTGTTGGTCTGGGGATAAATATATATCTAAGTATTTCATTTTGATATCTTGTCTTCTGAGTGGGCATATTTGTAGTGTGTCGTTAAGTGTTGTCATATCACATGTTATATTTAATAATTCAGACTTTGAGAGATTTAACTTGAAGTTAGATACTTTCCCATATTCTTTGAAAATCTCTAGTACCCGGGGTAACGACATGTCTATGTTTGTATTTATTTATTTTTAAGAAAAAGTAAGGACATTTTAAAGTAAGAGCTCTTTACAATTTTAGTACCTCAGCTGTCATTTTGAAGCCAAAGAGTTAAACATAAGACAGGGAAGGTGGAGGAATGTAGGGATTGACATATGAAGATAAATCTCTATCCATAGAAAAAAAAGGATCTCTGGTTCCTGTCAGGAGTTGTACTATGAGGAAGAGGGAGACCTTCACTGCTTAAAGCAACACATAATGCACCGGTTAAACAAATTAAACAATGAACGGCAAGAACACCCACCCCCCACCACCAAAGAAGTGTGCACCATGACCTTCCAGATAAACTGCAGAAGGGATTATAGTATGCATACAGAAGCAGCACACTTAATTCAAGTAACAACGTAAGAGACTGGGTGAGGGGCGGGTTCAACAAGTTACAAACTGGCTTCTTACTGAGTATGCAGGGAAACAGCACAGCATGATGTTTCTATTTCTAGCTGGCTGCCTTGCTCTCTCAGTCTGCTCGTGCTGCTGGGGTCAGGCGCTCAGATGTGCTAGCTTCCTCCTACCCACGTACTATTGTCACTAGGGTAGTAGAGAAAAGCAGCAGCAAGGTTAAAATTGCAAAATGCATCTTAAAACCAACAGGGTAAAAATATAATGAGCAATTTTAACCGTGCTGCTGCTTTTCTCTACTACTGTTGTTTTAGAACGTTTGCAGCATGTAGTTAGAAGAGAGGTGCTGGAACTTTTGATGTTGGTCCACTGTCACAAGGGGGGGGGATTTGAAAGGGACGCCACAAGACCCTCCCCTCATGATGCCATCTAGGGGGTTTCACTCTGTGCTCCGCTGTTGGTGTAGAGACTGTAGCCAAAAGCTGCAAACACGTTTTCATATTTACAGAGCACACTCATCTCTGCTTCTTCCAAACAGGCTCCTTCTTCCCTCTCAGTGGTGGGATACCATGGTGAGATCGTTGGTTTGAGCATTCGCAGGGAGTCAAACATCGCCGGTCACGTTCTCCTGGTGCTGTCAATTACCAGGAGAACATGACCATCTCTGATTGGCTCCCTTGCTAGGAGGCATCAAGAGGGATGCCTCCTATTGGTCTCAATTTTGTGTGCTAATATGTTGACAGCACACAGGTGGCGCTCTAGCACAACTTTTTCTATGACCCATGTAGTGCTATGCAAATGAAAAAATTTGAGAACAGCACAATGTTAGTATGGTGCACGTAGGACCTGAGGACACTGCCAAGTCCCCCAGCAATAAGGACAAAGAAAGGAAGTCCCCAGTACTCACGAATATTCTTCAGACAATTTTATTTCACATAGACAAATACTTTTGTCTATGTGAAATTAAATTTTCTGAAGAATATTCGTGAGTGCTGGGGACTTCCTTTCTTTGTCCGTGTAGTGCTATGGAGAGAAGTGGTCCTGTACTTGCCTCTCAATAGCGTTACATGGGGGGGAAAAATGGTGATTTTTTTTTTTTCCTGCAATTTTTTA
The DNA here is from genome assembly GCF_027579735.1 of Bombina bombina. Lineage (NCBI taxonomy): Eukaryota > Metazoa > Chordata > Amphibia > Anura > Bombinatoridae > Bombina > Bombina bombina. Next base: position 312,541,916 of record NC_069504.1, on the reverse strand, counting down.
TTTATTCAAATTTAATTAAAATTAGCCCCATATGGCAGGGGAGGCCCTGCCTCCTATGACTGCACGTCCCTGATATATATATATATATAGCCATGAGTCTGCAGTTTAAATAATTTAATTCATTTTCCCTGTATTAATGCAATATTGAGAGCTAAATTGCATTAAAACAGGAAAATAAATTATTTAAAGTATAGTACATGTTAACATTTTAAATACAACTCTCAATGTGTTTTACTGCACCTTTTAAATAATCAATTGTATTCATAATGTGAGTATAATGTAAGTTTATTGGCAATGGATATATGCATCAAGGCTAAGCAGATCTACATCATGATTATTAATTAAAGAAAAAATAATTTTAAATAATATACGCCTAGATTTAGAGTTCTGTGTTAGCCGTCAAAACCAGCGTTAGGGGCTCCTAACGCTGGTTTTGGCCGCCCGCTGGTATTTAGAGTCAGTCAGGAAAGGGTCTAACGCTCACTTTCCAGCCGCGACTTTTCCATACCGCAGATCCCCCTACGCCATTTGCGTATCCTATCTTTTCAATGGGATCTTTCTAACGCCGGTATTTAGAGTCTTGGCTGAAGTGAGCATTAGAAATCTAACGACAAGACTCCAGCCGCAGAGAAAAGCCAGGAGTTAAGAGCTTTCTGGGCTAACGCCGGTTCATAAAGCTCTTAACTACTGTGCTCTAAAGTACACTAACACCCATAAACTACCTATGTACCCCTAAACCGAGGCCCCCCCACATCGCCGCCACTCTAATAATTTTTTTTAACCCCTAATCTGCCGACCGCACACCGCCGCAACCTACATTATCCCTATGTACCCCTAATCTGCTGCCCCTAACACCGCCGACCCCTATATTATATTTATTAACCCCTAATCTGCCGCCCCCAACGTCGCCGACACCTACCTACAATTATTAACCCCTAATCTGCCGACCGGACCTCACCGCTACTATAATAAAGTTATTAACCCCTAATCCGCCTCACTCCCGCCACAATAACCCTATAATAAATAGTATTAACCCCTAATCTGCCCTCCCTAACATCACCGACACCTAACTTCAAGTATTAACCCCTAATCTGCCGACCGGACCTCACCGCTACTCTAATAAATGTATTAACCCCTAAAGCTAAGTCTTAACACTAACACCCCCCTAAGTTAAATATAATTTTTATCTAACAAAATAAATTAACTCTTATTAAATAAATTATTCCTATTTAAAGCTAAATACTTACCTGTAAAATAAACCCTAATATAGCTACAATATAAATTATAATTATATTGTAGCTATTTTAGGATTAATATTTATTTTACAGGTAACTTTGTATTTATTTTAACCAGGTACAATAGCTATTAAATAGTTAATAACTATTTAATAGCTACCTAGTTAAAATAATTACAAAATTACCTGTAAAATAAATCCTAACCTAAGTTACAATTAAACCTCACACTACACTATCAATAAATTAATTAAATAAAATACCTACAATTATCTACAATTAAACCTAACACTACACTATCAATAAATTAATTACATACAAATACCTACAAATAAATACAATTAAATAAACTAACTAAAGTACAAAAAATAAAAAAAGAACTAAGTTACAAAAAATAAAAAATAATTTACAAACATTATAAAAATATTACAACAATTTTAAGCTAATTACACCTACTCTAAGCCCCCTAATAAAATAACAAAGCCCCCCAAAATAAAAAAATGCCCTACCCTATTCTAAAATACAAATAGAAAAGCTCTTTTACCTTACCAGCCCTTAAAAGGGCCTTTTGCGGGGCATGCCCCAAAGAATTCTCTTTTGCCTGTAAAAAAAAACATTCAATACCCCCCCAACATTACAACCCACCACCCACATACCCCTAATCTAACCCAAACCCCCCTTAAATAAACCTAACACTAAGCCCCTGAAGATCTCCCTACCTTATCTTCACCACACCGGGTATCACCGATCCGTCCAGAAGAGGCTCCGAAATCTTCATCCAAGCCCAAGCGGGGGCTGAAGAGGTCCATCATCGGGCTGAAGAGGTCCATCATTGGGCTGAAGAGCTCCATCATCCGGCTGAAGTCTTGATCCAAGCAGGGGCTGAAGAGATCCATCATCCGGCTGAAGTCTTGATCCAAGCGGGGGCTGAAGAGATCCATCATCCAGCTGAAGTCTTCTATCAAGCGGCATCTTCAATCTTCTTTCTTCCGGATCCATCTTCATCCCGCCGACGCGGAACATCCATACTGGCCAACGACTTCCCGACGAATGATGGTTCCTTTAAAGGACGTCATCCAAGATGGCGTCCCTCGAATTCCGATTGGCTGATAGGATCAGCCAATCGGAATTAAGGTAGGAAAAATCTGATTGGCTGATGGAATCAACCAGATTCAAGTTCAATCCGATTGGCTGATCCAATCAGCCAATCAGATTGAGCTCGCATTCTATTGGCTGATCGGATCAGCCAATAGGATGCAAGCTCAATCTGATTGGCTGATTGGATCAGCCAATCGGATTGAACTTGAATCTGGCTCTCAGCCAATCAGAATTTTCCTACCTTAATTCCGATTGGCTGATAGAATCCTATCAGCCAATCGGAATTCGAGGGACGCCATCTTGGATGACGTCCCTTAAAGGAACCGTCATTCGTCGGGAAGTCGTCGGCCAGGATGGATGTTCCGCGTCGGCGGGATGAAGATGGATCCGGAAGAAAGAAGATTGAAGATGCCGCTTGATAGAAGACTTCAGCCGGATGATGGATCTCTTCAGCCCCCGCTTGGATCAAGACTTCAGCCGGATGATGGATCTCTTCAGCCCCCGCTTGGATCAAGACTTCAGCCGGATAATGGACCTCTTCAGCCCAATGATGGACCTCTTCAGCCCGATGATGGACCTCTTCAGCCCCCGCTTGGGCTTGGATGAAGATTTTGGAGCCTCTTCTGGACGGATCGGTGATACCCGGCGTGGTGAAGATAAGGTAGAGAGATCTTCAGGGGCTTAGTGTTAGGTTTATTTAAGGGGGATTTGGGTTAGATTAGGGGTATGTGGGTGGTGGGTTGTAATGTTGGGGGGGGGGGGGTATTGTATGTTTTTTTTTTAAAGGCAAAAGAGCAGAATTCTTTGGGGCATGCCCTGCAAAAGGCCCTTTTAAGGGCTGGTAAGGTAAAAGAGCTTTTCTATTTGTATTTTAGAATAGGGTAGGGCATTTTTTTATTTTGGGGGGCTTTGTTATTTTATTAGGGGGCTTAGAGTAGGTGTAATTAGCTTAAAATTGTTGTAATATTTTTATAATGTTTGTAAATTATTTTTTATTTTTTGTAACTTAGTTCTTTTTTATTTTTTGTACTTTAGTTAGTTTATTTAATTGTATTTATTTGTAGGTATTTGTATGTAATTAATTTATTGATAGTGTAGTGTTAGGTTTAATTGTAGATAATTGTTGGTATTTTATTTAATTAATTTATTGATAGTGTAGTGTTAGGTTTAATTGTAACTTAGGTTAGGATTTATTTTACAGGTAATTTTGTAATTATTTTAACTAGGTAGCTATTAAATAGTTATTAACTATTTAATAGCTATTGTACCTGGTTAAAATAAATACAAAGTTACTTGTAAAATAAATATTAATCCTAAAATAGCTACAATATAATTATAATTTATATTGTAGCTATATTAGGGTTTATTTTACAGGTAAGTATTTACAGGGAGTGCAGAATTATTAGGCAAGTTGTATTTTTGAGGATTAATTTTATTATTGAACAACAACCATGTTCTCAATGAACCCAAAAAACTCATTAATATCAAAGCTGAATAGTTTTGGAAGTAGTTTTTAGTTTGTTTTTAGTTATAGCTATTTTAGGGGGATATCTGTGTGTGCAGGTGACTATTACTGTGCATAATTATTAGGCAACTTAACAAAAAACAAATATATACCCATTTCAATTATTTATTTTTACCAGTGAAACCAATATAACATCTCAACATTCACAAATATACATTTCTGACATTCAAAAACAAAACAAAAACAAATCAGTGACCAATATAGCCACCTTTCTTTGCAAGGACACTCAAAAGCCTGCCATCCATGGATTCTGTCAGTGTTTTGATCTGTTCACCATCAACATTGCGTGCAGCAGCAACCACAGCCTCCCAGACACTGTTCAAAGAGGTGTACTGTTTTCCCTCCTTGTAAATCTGACATTTGATGATGGACCACAGGTTCTCAATGGGGTTCAGATCAGGTGAACAAGGAGGCCATGTCATTAGATTTTCTTCTTTTACACCCTTTCTTGCCAGCCACGCTGTGGAGTACTTGGACGCGTGTGATGGAGCATTGTCCTGTATGAAAATCATGTTTTTCTTGAAGGATGCAGACTTCTTCCTGTACCATTGCTTGAAGAAGGTGTCTTTCAGAAACTGGCAGTAGGACTGGGAGTTGAGCTTGACTCCATCCTCAACCCGAAAAGGCCCCACAAGCTCATCTTTGATGATACCAGCCCAAACCAGTACTCCACCTCCACCTTGCTGGCGTCTGAGTCGGACTGGAGCTCTCTGCCCTTTACCAATCCAGCCACGGGCCCATCCATCTGGCCCATCAAGACTCACTCTCATTTCATCAGTCCATAAAATCTTAGAAAAATCAGTCTTGAGATATTTCTTGGCCCAGTCTTGACGTTTCAGCTTGTGTGTCTTGTTCAGTGGTGGTCGTCTTTCAGCCTTTCTTACCTTGGCCATGTCTCTGAGTATTGCACACCTTGTGCTTTTGGGCACTCCAGTGATGTTGCAGCTCTGAAATATGGCCAAACTGATGGCAAGTGGCATCTTGGCAGCTGCACGCTTGACTTTTCTCAGTTCATGGGCAGTTATTTTGCGCCTTGGTTTTTCCACACGCTTCTTGCGACCCTGTTAACTATTTTGAATGAAACTCTTGATGGTTCGATGATCACGCTTCAGAAGCTTTGCAATTTTAAGAGTGCTGCATCCCTCTGCAAGATATCTCACTATTTTTGACTTTTCTGAGCCTGTCAAGTCCTTCTTTTGACCCATTTTGCCAAAGGAAAGGAAGTTGCCTAATAATTATTCACACCTGATATAGGGTGTTGATGTCATTAGACCACACCCCTTCTCATTACAGAGATGCACATCACCTAATATGCTTAATTGGTAGTAGGCTTTCGAGCCTATACAGCTTGGAGTAAGACAACATGCATAAAGAGGATGATGTGGTCAAAATACTCATTTGCCTAATAATTCTGCACTCCCTGTAGCTTTAAATAGGAATAATTTATTTAATAAGAGTTAATTTATTTCGTTAGATAAAAATTATATTTAACTTAGGGGGGGTGTTAGTGTTAGACTTAGCTTTAGGGGTTAATACATTTATTAGAGTAGCGGTGAGGTCTGGTCGGCAGATTAGGGGTTAATAATTGAAGTTAGGTGTCGGTGATGTAAGGGTGGTCAGATTAGGGGTTAATACTATTTATTATAGGGTTATTGAGGCGGGAGTGAGGCAGATTAGGGGTTAATAACTTTATTATAGTAGCGGTGAGGTCCGGTCGGCAGATTAGGGGTTAATAATTGTAGGTAGGTGTCGGCGACGTTGGGGGCGGCAGATTAGGGGTTAAAAAATATAATATAGGGGTCGGCGGTGTTAGGGGCAGCAGATTAGGGGTACATAGGGATAACGTAGGTTGCGGCGGTGTACGGAGCGGCAGATTAGGGGTTAATAATAATATGCAGGGGTCAGCGATAGCGGGGGTGGCAGATTAGGGGTTAATAAGTGTAAGGTTAGGGGTGTTTAGACTCGGGGTACATGTTAGGGTGTTAGGTGCAGACTTAGGAAGTGTTTCCCCATAGGAAACAATGGAGCTGCGTTAGGAGCTGAACGCTGCTTTTTTGCAGGTGTTAGTTTTTTTTTTCAGCTCAAAAAGCCCCATTGTTTCCTATGGGGGAATCGTGCACGAGCACGTTTTTGAAGCTGGCCGCGTCCGTAAGCACCGCTGGTATTGAGAGTTGCAGTGGCGGTAAATTATGCTCTACGCTCCCTTTTTGAAGCCTAACGCAGCCCTTCTGTGAACTCTAAATACCAGCGGTATTTAAAAGGTGAGGGGGGGGGGAAACACGCGTTGCTAACGCATCCTTTTGGCCGCAGAACTCTAAATGTAGCGGATAGGTTTTTTTTTTTTTAATAGTGTCAAAACTTATTTTTATTTTTAAAAATAAATCATTTCTCTTCAGATGTACAGTTCATCAATGTATGTCTAGCAGTAAAATTATTACAATATGTGTTTAAATTGACAGATTTGCAACAATGTGTTATGTATTTCCTCATAGCTACCATTGTTTGAAACAGTTGCCATATTGGAAAAAAAAAAAAAAGCTTGCACCTGATTATTTTTTTCCCCATCTATGTGTTGGCAGTTTAATATCATATTATGGACAATCATTTTTGTATATTCATTTTTGTAATGATGCCAGAACAGTCAATAAATTTAATGTTTGATTTTGTTCCGAGCCAGGTATTAAAATATTCTTGTGTCCTGGAACTGCAATCAGTAGATATTTGGCCAAACATCCATTTTGCAGTAACACGTTCTATAAGACACGATATACATAAAATCCAAATGATCTATCTATGCGGTTAAACAGTTTTTCACAGCCAGCTTATTGAATTTCATGCTTCTTCCTCATGTGCAAACCATAAAGGCAACAGATCTCCCAACAGAATAAAATGGACATGAACCAAATGATACTTGGAATAAAAACAACCCGGATGATTCATATAGCATTAACCTGTTTTTTTTTTTAAGAGTAAAAATAAATGAGTATTAAGTCCCATTTGTAGAGGGTGTGAAATATTGTCAACAATTCACATTCTGTTGGTCCCTATAAGGTTTTTACACTTCTTAGTATATTGTTTAATAAAATAAAGATCCAAAGACCTGTAACAATTTTTTTTATCGATTATGCCAATAAAGAACTTATTGCAATATTATATTATTAAAAAAAAAATGTGTCTGTGTGTGTTAAATGGGATTTTATAGTCATTTTAAAAATGATTGGCTAGATTACTAGTGGCGTGCGCTAACTCTGCAAGAAGTAAGGTTTCTCTTGTAAGGTGTATCCAGTCCACGGATCATCCATTACTTGTGGGATATTCTCATTCCCAACAGGAAGTTGCAAGAGGACACCCACAGCAGAGCTGTTATATAGCTCCTCCCCTAACTGCCATATCCAGTTATTCTCTTGCAACTCTCAACACGCATGGAGGTAGTAAGAGAGAGTGGTGAAATATAGTTAGTTTTTTATCTTCAATCAAAAGTTTGTTATTTTAAATGGTACCGGAGTTGTACTATTTTATCCCAGGCAGTAAATAGAAGAAGAATCTGCCTGAGTTTTCTATGATCTTAGCAGGTTGTAACTAAGATCCATTGCTGTTCTCACATATGTCTGAGGAGAGAGGTAACTTCAGCGGGAGAATGGCGTGCAGGTTACTCTGCTATCAGGTATGTGCAGTTACAATTTTTTCTAGAAATGGAAAAGCTAGAAAATGCTGCTGATACCGGATTAATGTAAGTTAAGCCTGAATACAGTGATTTAATAGCGACTGGTATCATGCTTACTCTCAGGGGTAATACCCTTATAAAATTGCAATATAAAACGTTTGCTGGCATGTTTAATCGTTTTTATATATGCTTTGGTGATAAAACTTTATTGGGGCCTAGTTTTTTCCACATGGCTGGCTTAAATTTTGCCTAGAAACAGTTTCCTGAGGCTTTCCACTGTTGTAGTATAAAAGTTACAGTTGTTGCAGTTAAAATTACAAACCGGACATCCAGCTTCCCTCAGGAGTCCCCTGTATGCTATAGGACATCTCTAAAGGGCTCAAAGGCATTCCAAAGTTGTTTATTGGGGAAGGTAGGGCCACAGCAGGCTGTGGCAGTTTGTTGTGTCTGTTAAAAAATGTCTATATCGTTTTTTTGATCCGTTTTTTGAATTAAGGGGTTAATCATCCATTTGCAAGTGGGTGCAATGCTCTGTTAACTTATTACATACACTGTAAAACTTTCGTTTGATTTACTTCCTTTTTTCACTGTTTTTCAAATTTTGACAAAATTTGTTTCTCTTAAAGGCACAGTACCGTTTTTTATATTTGCTTGTTAACTTGATTTAAAGTGTTTTCCAAGCTTTCTAGTTTCATTGCTAGTCTGTACAAACATGTCTGACATAGAGGAATCTCCTTGTTCATTATGTTTAAAAGCCATGGTGGAACCCCCTCTTAGAATGTGTACCAAATGTACTGATTTCACTTTAAGCAATAAAGATCATATTTTGTTTTAAAAAATTTATCACCAGAGGAATCTGACGAGGGGGAAGTTATGCCGACTAACTCTCCCCACGTGTTAGATCCTTTGACTCCCGCTCAAGGGACTCCTGCTCAAATGGCGCCAAGTACATCTAGGGCGCCCATAGCGATTACTTTACAAGACATGGCGGCAGTCATGGATAATACACTGTCAGCGGTATTAGCCAGACTACCTGAATTTAGAGGTAAGCGAGATAGCTCTGGGGTTAGACGAAATGCAGAGCATACTGACGCTTTAAGAACCATGTCTGATACTGCCTCACATTATGCAGAAGCTGAGGAAGGAGAGCTTCAGTCTGTGGGTGATGTTTCTGGAAAGATGATGCAACCTGATTCTGATATTTCTACATTTAAATTTAAGCTTGAACACCTCCGCGTGTTTCTCAGGGAGGTTTTAGCTGCTCTGAATGACTGTGATACAATTGCAGCGCCAGAGAAATTGTGTAGACTGGATAAATACTATGCAGTGCCGGTGTGTACTGATGTTTTTCCAATACCTAAAAGGTTTACAGAAATTATTAATAAGGAATGGGATAGACTAGGTGTGACGTTCTCTTCCCCTCCTATTTTTAGAAAAATGTTTCCAATAGACGCCACCACACGGGACTTATGACAGACAGTTCCTAAGGTGGAGGGAGCAGTTTCTACTTTAGCAAAGCGTACTACTATCCCTGTCGAGGACAGTTGTGCTTTTTTAGATCCAATGGATAAAAAATTAGGTTACCTTAAGAAAATGTTTATTCTATAAGGTTTTATCCTACAGCCCCTTGCATGCATTGCTCCTGTCACTGCGGCGTTCTGGTTTGAGTCTCTGGAAGAGGCTTTACAGGTAGCGACTCCATTGGATGACATACTTGGCAAGCTTAGAGCACTTAAGCTAGCCAATTCCTTTGTTTTCTGATGCCATTGTTCATTTGACTAAACTAATGGCTAAGAATTCTGGTTTTGCTATACAGGCGCACAGGGCGCTATGGCTTAAATCATGGTCAGCTGACGTGACTTCAAAATCTAAGCTGCTTAACATTCCCTTCAAGGGGCAGACCCTATTCGGGCCTGGTTTGAAGGAGATTATTGATGATATCAATGGAGGAAAAGGTCATGCCCTTCCTCAGGACAGGTCCAAATCAAGGGCCAAACAGTCTAATTTTCGTGTCTTTCGAAACTTCAAGGCAAGTGCCGCATCAACTTCCTCTAATGCAAACAAGAGGGAACTTTTGCTCAGTCCAAGACGGTCTGGAGACCAAACCAGACCTGGGACAAAGGTAAGCAGGCCAAAAAGCCTGCTGCTGCCTCTAAGACAGCATGAAGGAACGGCCCCCTATCCGATAACGGATCTAGTAGGGGGCAGACTTTCGCTCTTCGCCCAGGCGTGGGCAAGAGATGTCCAGGATCCCTGGGTGTTGGAAATTATATCCCAGGGATATCTTCTGGACTTCAAAGCTTCCCCCCCAAAAGGGAGATTTCACCTTTCACAATTATCTGCAAACCAGATAAAGAGAGAGGCATTCTTACACTGTGAACGAGACCTCCTAGTTATGGGAGTGATCCATCCAGTTCCAAAGGAGGAACAGGGACAGGGTTTTTACTCAAATCTGTTTGTGGTTCCCAAAAAAGAGGGAACCTTCAGACCAATTTTGGATCTAAAGATCTTAAATTCCTCAGAGTTCCATCATGCAAGATGGAAACTATTCGTACCATCCTATCTATGATCCAGGAGGGTCAATATATGACTACAGTGGATTTAAAGGATGCTTATCTTCACATTCCGATAACAAAGATCATCATCGGTTTCTCAGGTTTGCCTTTCTAGACAGGCATTACCAGTTTGTAGCTCTTCCCTTTGGATTAGCTACAGCCCCAATAATCTTTACGAAGGTTCTAGGGTCGCTTCTGGCGGTCCTAAGGCCGCGGGGCATAGCAGTGGCCCCTTATTTAGACGACATCCTGATATAGGCGTCAAACTTCCAAATTGCCAAGTCTCATACGGACGTAGTACTGGCATTTCTGAGATCGCATGGGTGGAAAGTGAACGAGGAAAAGAGTTCTCTATCCCCACTCACAAGAGTTTCCTTCCTAGGGACTCTTATAGATTCTGTAGAAATGAAAATTTACCTGACGGAGTCCAGGTTATCAAAGCTTTTAAATTCCTGCTGTGTTCTTCATTCCATTCCGCGCCCTTCAGTGGCTCAGTGCATGGAAGTAATCGGCTTAATTGTAGCGGCAATGGACATAGTGCCGTTTGCACGCCTACATCTCAGACCGCTGCAACTATGCATGCTCAGTCAGTGGAACGGGGATTACACAGATTTGTCCCCTCTACTAAATCTGGATCAAGAGACCAGGGATTCTCTTCTCTGGTGGCTATCTCGGGTCCATCTGTCCAAAGGTATGACCTTTTGAAGGCCAGATTGGACGATTGTAACAACAGATGCCAGCCTTCTAGGTTGGGGTGCAGTCTGGAACTCCCTGAAGGCTCAGGGATCGTGGACTCAGGAGGAGACACTCCTTCCAATAAATATTCTGGAAGAGCGATATTCAATGCTCTTCAGGCTTGGCCTCAGTTAGCAACTCTGAGGTACATCATATTTCAGTCGGACAACATCACGACTGTGGCTTACATCAACCATCAAGGGGGAGCAAGAAGTTCCCTAGCGATGTTAGAAGTCTCAAAGATAATTCGCTGGGCAGAGACTCACTCTTGCCACCTATCAGCTATCCATATCCCAGGTGTAGAGAACTGGGAGGCGGATTTTTTAAGTCGTCAGACTTTTCATCCGGGAGAGTGGGAACTCCATCCAGAGGTGTTTGCACAATTGATTCATCGTTGGGGCAAACCAGAACTGGATCTCATGGCGTCTCGCCAGAACGCCAAGCTTCCTTGTTACGGATCCAGGTCCAGGGATCCCAAGGCGACGCTAATAGATGCTCTAGCAGCGCCCTGGTCTTTCAACCTGGCTTATGTGTTTCTACCGTTTCCTCTGCTCCCTCGACTGATTGCCAAGGTCAAGCAGGAGAGAGCATCAGTGATTTTGATAGCGCCTGCGTGGCCACGCAGGACCTGGTATGCAGATCTGGTGGACATGTCATCCTTTCCACCATGGACTCTGCCTCTGAGACAGGACCTTCTACTTTAGGGTCCTTTCAACCATCCAAATCTAATTTCTCTGAGACTGACTGCCTGGAGATTGAACGCTTTATTTTATCAAAGCGTGGCTTCTCCGAGTCAGTCATTGATACCTTAATACAGGCACGAAAGCCTGTCACCAGGAAAATTTACCATAAAATATGGCGTACATATCTTTATTGGTGTGAATCCAAGGGTTAGGATTCCCAGGATATTATCTTTTCTCCAAGATGGTTTGGAAAAAGGATTGTCAGCTAGTTCCTTAAAAGGACAGATTTCTGCTCTGTCTATTCTTTTGCACAAGCGTCTGGAAGATGTTCCAGACGTTCAGGCATTTTGTCAGGCTTTGGTTAGAATCAAGCCTGTGTTTAAACCTGTTGCTCCCCCATGGAGCTTACATTTGGTTCTTAAGGTTCTTCAATCAGTTCCGTTTGAACCTCTTCATTCCATAGATATCAAACTTTTTTATCTTGGAAAGTTCTGTTTTTGGTAGCTATTTCCTCGGCTCGTAGAGTCTCCGAGTTATCTGCTTTACAATGTGATTCTCCTTATCTGATCTTCCATACGGATAAGGTAGTCCTGCGTACCAAACCTGGGTTTTTACCTAAGGTGGTATCTAACAAGAATATCAATCAAGAGATTGTTGTTCCATCCTTGTGTCCTAATCCTTCTTCAAAGAAGGAACGTCTATTACACAATCTGGACATGGTTCGTGCTTTAAAGTTTTACTTACAAGCTACTAAAGATTTTTGTCAAACATCTGCTTTGTTTGTTGTCTACTCTGGACAGAGGAGAGGTCAAAAGGCTTCGGCAACCTCTCTTTCTTTCTCTTGTTAAGTGTATCCAGTCCACGGATCATCCATTACTTATGGGATATTCTCCTTCCCAACAGGAAGTTGCAAGAGGATCACCCACAGCAGAGCTGCTATATAGCTCCTCCCCTAACTGTCATATCCAGTCATTCTCTTGCAAGCCTCAACCAAGATGGAGGTCGTAAGAGGAGTGTGGTGTTTTATACTTAGTTTATTCTTCAATCAAAAGTTTGTTATTTTTAAATGGTGCCGGAGTGTACTGTTTATCTCAGGCAGTATTTAGAAGAAGAATCTGCCTGCGTTTTCTATGATCTTAGCAGAAGTAACTAAGATCCATGGCTGTTCTCACATATTCTGAGGAGTGAGGTAACTTCAGAGAGGGAATGGCGTGCAGGTTTTCCTGCAATAAGGTATGTGCAGTTAATATTTTTCTAGGGATGGAATTTGCTAGAAAATGCTGCTGATACCGAACTAATGTAAGTAAAGCCTTAAATGCAGTGATAGCTACTGGTATCAGGCTTATTAATAGAGATGCATACTCTTATAAAAATGTAATATAAAACGTTTGCTGGCATGTTTAATCATTTTTATATGTATTTGGTGATAAAATTTATTGGGGCCTAGTTTTTTTCCACATGGCTGGCTTGAATTTTGCCTAGTAACAGTTTCCTTAGGCTTTCCACTGTTGTAATATGAGTGGGAGGGGCCTTTTTTAGTGCTTTTCTGTGCAGCTAAAAATACTGACAGAGACATTCAGTTTCCCTCTGCATGATCCAGGACATCTCTGGAGGGCTCAAAAGGCTTCAAAGTCGTTTTTGAAGGAGGTAAAAAGCCACAGTAGAGCTGTGGCAGTTGTGACTGTTTGAAAAAAAAAAAAAAAACAAACAAACAAAAAAAAAACGTTTTTGTCTTTTATTATTCCATTTTGGGTATTAAGGGGTTAATCATCCATTTGCAAGTGGGTGCAATGCTCTGCTAACTTGTTACATACAAGGTAAAAATTTTGTTAGTGTAACTGCCTTTTTTCACTGTTATTTCAAATTTGGACAAAATTTGTGTTTCTTAAAGGTGCAGTAACGTTTTTTATATTGCTTGTAAACTTGTTTAAAGTGTTTTCCAAGCTTGCTAGTCTCATTGCTAGTCTGTTTAAACATGTCTGACACAGAGGAAACTACTTGTTCATTATGTTTGAAAGCCATGGTGGAGCCCCATAGGAGAATGTGTACTAAATGTATTGATTTCACCTTAAACAGTAAAGATCAGTCTTTAACTATAAAAGAAATATGACCAGAAGATTCTGACGAGGGGGAAGTTATGCCGACTAACTCTCCCCACGTGTCAGACCCTTCGCCTCCCGCTCAGGGGATGCACGCTAATATGGCGCCAATTACATCAGGGACGCCCATAGCGATTACCTTGCAGGACATGGCTGCAATCATGAATAATACCCTGTCAGAGGTATTATCCAGGTTGCCTGAATTAAGAGGCAAGCGCGTTTGCTCTGGGGTTAGGAGAAATACAGAGCGCGTAGATGCTGTAAGGGCCATGTCTGATACTGCGTCACAATATGCAGATCATGAGGACGGAGAGCTTCAGTCTGTGGGTGACATCTCTGATTCGGGGAAACCTGATTCAGAGATTTCTAATTTTAAATTTAAGCTTGAGAACCTCCGTGTGTTGCTTGGGGAGGTATTAGCTGCTCTGAATGACTGTAACACAGTTGCAGTACCAAAGAAATTGTGTAGGCTGGATAAATACTATGCGGTACCGGTGTGTACTGATGTTTTTCCTATACCTAAAAGGCTTACAGAAATTATTAGCAAGGAGTGGGATAGACCGGGTGTGCCTTTTTCCCCACCTCCTATATTTAGAAAAATGTTTCCAATAGACGCCACTACACGGGACTTATGGCAGACGGTCCCTAAGGTGGAGGGAGCAGTTTCTACTTTAGCAAAGCGTACTACTATCCCGGTTACGGACAGTTGTGCTTTTTCAGATCCAATGGATAAAAAATTGGAGGGTTACCTTAAGAAAATGTTTATTCAACAAGGTTTTATTTTACAGCCCCTTGCATGCATTGCGCCTGTCACGGCTGCGGTGGCATTCTGGTTTGAGGCCCTGGAAGAGGCCATCCATACAGCTCCATTGACTGAAATTATTGACAAGCTTAGAACACTTAAGCTAGCTAACTCACTAAACTAACGGCTAAGAATTCCGGATTCGCCATCCAAGCGCGTAGGGCGCTATGGCTTAAATCCTGGTCAGCTGACGTGACTTCGAAGTCTAAATTACTCAACATTCCTTTCAAGGGGCAGACCTTATTCGGGCCTGGTTTGAAGGAAATTATTGCTGACATTACTGGAGGTAAGGGTCACACCCTTCCTCAGGACAGGGCCAAAGCAAAGGCCAAACAGTCTAATTTTCGTGCCTTTCGAAATTTCAAGGCAGGTGCAGCATCAACTTCCTCCGCTTCAAAACAAGAGGGAACTTTTGCTCAATCTAAGCAGGCCTGGAAACCTAACCAGTCCTGGAACAAAGGCAAGCAGGCCAGAAAGCCTGCTGCTGCCTCTAAGACAGCATGAAGGAACGGCCCCCTATCCGGCGACGGATCTAGTAGGGGGCAGACTTTCTCTCTTCGCCCAGACGTGGGCAAGAGATGTTCGGGATCCCTGGGCGTTGGAGATCATATCTCAGGGATATCTTCTGGACTTCAAAGCTTCCCCTCCACAAGGGAGATTTCATCTTTCAAGGCTATCTGCAAATCAGATAAAGAAAGAGGCATTCCTACGCTGTGTGCAAGACCTCCTAGTTATGGGAGTGATCCATCCAGTTCCGCGGACGGAACAAGGACAGGGTTTTTATTCGAATCTGTTTGTGGTTCCCAAAAAAGAGGGAACCTTCAGACCAATTTTGGATCTAAAGATCTTAAACAAATTCCTCAGAGTTCCATCTTTCAAAATGGAAACTATTCGGACCATCCTACCCATGATCCAAGAAGGTCAATACATGACCACAGTGGACTTAAAGGATGCCTACCTTCACATACCGATTCACAAAAGGTTCTGGGCTCACTTCTGGCGGTTCTAAGACCGCGAGGCATAGCGGTGGCTCCGTATCTAGACGACATCCTGATACAGGCGTCAAGCTTTCAAGTTGCCAAGTCTCATACAGAGATAGTTCTGGCATTTCTGAGGTTGCACGGGTGGAAAGTGAACGAGGAAAAGAGTTCTCTATCCCCACTCACAAGAGTCTCCTTCTTAGGGACTCTTATAGATTCTGTAGAAATGAAAATTTACCTGACGGAGTCCAGGTTATCAAAACTTCTAAATGCTTGCCGTGTTCTTCACTCCATTCCGCACCCTTCGGTAGCTCAGTGTATGGAGGTAATCGGCTTAATGATAGCGGCAATGGACATAGTGCCATTTGCGCGCCTTCATCTCAGACCGCTGCAATTATGCATGCTGAGTCAGGGGAATGGGGATTACACAGATTTGTCCCCTCTGCTAAATCTGGATCAAGAGACCAGAGATTCTCTTCTCTGGTGGTTGTCTTGGGTACACCTGTCCAAGGGTATGACCTTTCGCAGGCCAGATTGGACAATTGTAACAACAGATGCCAGCCTTCTAGGTTGGGGTGCAGTCTGGAATTCCCTGAAGGCACAGGGATCGTGGACTCAGGAGGAGAAACTCCTTCCAATAAATATTCTGGAGTTAAGAGCGATATTCAATGCTCTTCTGGCTTGGCCTCAGTTAGCAACACTGAGGTTCATCAGATTTCAGTTGGACAACATCACGACTGTGGCTTACATCAACCATCAAGGGGGAACCAGGAGTTCCCTAGCGATGTTAGAAGTCTCAAAAATAATTCGCTGGGCAGAGTACCACTCTTGCCACCTGTAAGCAATCCATATCCCAGGCGTGGAGAACTGGGAGGCGAATTTTCTAAGTCGTCAGACTTTCCATCCGGGGGAGTGGGAACTCCATCCGGAGGTGTTTGCTCAGTTGATTTATCGTTGGGGCAAACCAGAGTTGGATCCCATGGCGTCTCGCCAGAACGCCAAGCTTCCTTGTTACGGATCCAGGTCCAGGGACCCAGAAGCAACGCTGATAGATGCTCTAGCAGCGCCTTGGTTCTTCAACCTGGCTTATGTGTTTCCACCGTTTCCTCTGCTCCCTCGACTGATTGCCAAAATCAAACAGGAGAGAGCATCGGTGATTCTGATAGCACCTGCGTGGCCACGCAGGACTTGGTATGCAGACCTAGTGGACATGTCATCCTTTCCACCATGGACTCTGCCTCTAAGACAGGACCTTCTGATACAAGGTCCTTTCAATCATCCATATCTAATTTCTCTGAGACTGACTGCATGGAGATTGAACACTTATTCTATCAAAGCGTGGCTTCTCCGAGTCAGTCATTGATACTTTAATACAGGCACGAAAGCCTGTTACCAGGAAAATTTACCACAAGATATGGAGTAAATATCTTTATTGGTGTGAATCCAAGAATTACTCATGGAGTAAGGTTAGGATTCCTAGAATATTGTCTTTTCTCCAAGAGGGCTTGGACAAAGGATTATCAGCTAGTTCCTTAAAGGGACAGATTTCTGCTCTGTCTATTCTTTCGCACAAGCGTCTGGCAGAGGTTCCAGATGTCCAGGCATTTTGCCAGGCTTTGGTTAGAATTAAGCCTGTGTTTAATCCTGTTGCTCCCCCGAGGAGCTTAAACTTGGTTCTTAAGGTTCTTCAAGGAGTTCCTTTTGAACCCCTTCATTCCATTGATATTAAACTTTTATCTTGGAAAGTTCTGTTTTTGATGGCTATTTCCTCAGCTCGGAGAGTCTCTGAGCTATATGCCTTACAATGTGATTCTCCTTATCTGATTTTTCATGCAGATAAGGTAGTTCTGCGTACCAAACCTGGGTTTTTACCTAAGGTGGTTTCTAACAAGAATATCAATCAAGAGATTGTTGTTCCATCGTTGTGCCCTAATCCTTCTTCAAAGAAGGAACGTCTTTTACATAATCTGGACGTAGTCCGTGCCTTGAAGTTTTACTTACAAGCTACTAAGTATTTTCGTCAAACATCTTTCCTGTTTGTTGTTTACTCTGGACAGAGGAGAGGTCAAAAGGCCTCGGCAACCTCTCTTCCTTTTTGGCTTCGGAGTATAATCCGTTTAGCCTATGAGACTTCTGGACAGCAGCCTCCTGAAAGGATTACAGCTCATTCCACTAGAGCTGTGGCTTCCACCTGGGCCTTCAAAAATGAGGCCTCTGTTGAACAGATTTGCAAGTCTGCGACTTGGTCTTTGCTTCACACTTTTTCAAAGTTTTACAAATTTGATACTTTGCTTCTTCGGAGGCTGTGTTTGGGAGAAAGGTTCTACAGGCAGTGGTTCCTTCCGCTTAATCCTGCCTTGTCCCTCCCATCGTCCGTGTACTTTAGCTTTGGTATTGGTATCCCACAAGTAATGGATGATCCGTGGACTGGATACACTTAGCAAGAGAAAACATAATTTATGCTTACCTGATAAATTTATTTCTCTTGTAGTGTATCCAGTCCACGGCCCGCTCTGTCCTTTTAAGGCAGGTCTACATTTTAATTAAACTACAGTCACCACTGCACCCTATGGTTTCTCCTTTCTCTGTTTGTTTTCAGTCGAATGACTGGATATGACAGTTAGGGGAGGAGCTATATAGCAGCTCTACTGTGGGTGATCCTCTTGCAACTTCCTTTTGGGAAGGAGTATATCCCACAAGTAATGGATGATCCGTGGACTGGATACACTACAAGAGAAATAAATGTATCAGGTAAGCATAAATTATGTTTTTAATAAGAGGGGTGTTACTGTAGTCCCTATATTATATTTATCATTAGTAAATATTTGGGCATTATGTGACATGGGAAACAATATAAAAAACACTGTTTTATGTTTTTTATTTTTGGCACTTAAAACTTATTGGTTTTATGCTTGAGGGTTGTAATTGTGTGTGTATTTTTACTTTAGTGCAAAACTGCATTTCCATGCAGTGTTGTTTGGGCCTACTCCAAATTTTGACCTTAAGGGGCGGAGCCTATTTTGGCGTAATTCCTTCAGGCTTAGCAGCAGCAAACAGTAACTCGGTGGCTCCTGGACTGTGTAGCTGGTTTGAAGGGTTGGAAACTTGATTCGAAGTACCCTGGGGGCAGGTAGCAGAGCTGTGGCGAGGTGCAGAGTGTATTTTTATCTACATGTTGATATAAGTACTTCTAAAGCTTTATTTCTGCCCTTGCTTCTGGGTGCAGTAATTTTTGGATTAACCAACGATATTAAGTTAAATTTGGGAATAATTTAACGTTTTTTTTGTGCATTTTGGAAAAATTGTTAACTTTTTCTTTTCTTAAAGGCACAGTACACATTTTTTCTAATGTCTATTTTATGCTACAAATAAGTGTTTAAACGACTTTTGTGGTATTACTAGTCTGTTTAACATGTCTGACATTGAGGTTTCTCATTGTTCTATGTGTTTAGAAGCTATTGTGCAACCCCCCTCTAACATTGTGTAACTTTTGTACTGAAAGGGCTTTACAATGTAAAAAACATATTTTAAATAAATTAAGTGTGCCTAAGGATGATTCTCAGTCTGAAGAGAATCAGGATATGCCATCCAATTCTCCCCAAGTGTCACAACCTTTTATGCCCACATAAGCGACGCCTAGTACTTCTAGTGCGTCTAATTCCTTTACTCTGCAGGAGATGGCTGCAGTTATGTCAACTACCCTTACGGAGGTATTGTCTAAATTACCAGTGTTGCAGGGTAAACACAGTAGGTCAAGTATTAATGTAAATACTGAATCCCACTGCTTGGCTATTCGTTAAACTGAATTGTGGGTGTGGTGAGGGGTGTATATATAGGCATTTTGAGGTTTGGAAAACTTTGCCCCTCCTGGTAGGATTGTATATCCCATACGTCACTAGCTCATGGACTCTTGCCAATATGAAAGAAATTAATTTATCTGGTAAGTTCTTACATAAATTATGTTTTTTTCTGGTTCCAGGAAAGGTCAGAAAGCCTCTGCCATTTCTTTGGCATCTTGGTTAAAACTTTTGATTCACAACGCTTATGTGGAGGCGGGGCAATCTCCACCTCAAAGAATTACAGCCCATTCTACAAGATCAGTTGCCTCTTCTTGGGCTTTGATCAGATTTGCAAAGCAGCAACTTGTTCTTCTTTGCATACATTTACAAAATGTTACCATTTTAATTTATTTGCTTTCTCAGAAGCAGTCTTTGGTAGAAAAGTTCTTCAGGCAGTTGTCTCAGTTTGAATATTTTGCCTATAATTTGAGTTTTTTGAAATTGAAGAAAGCATAATTATTATTTGGATTTAATTTTTTCAGCGGAAATAGCTGTTTTTATTTTTATCCCTCCCTCTCTAGTGACTCTGTGGATTTCCACATCTTGGGTATTATATCCCATACGTCACTAGCTCATGGACTCTTGCCACTTACATAAAAGAAAACATAATTTATGTAAGAACTTACCTGATAAATTCAATTCTTTCATAGAATTTTTTGGTGGGTATGATTTTTTTTGTATAAAAGCACATTATTTTTCCAGTTCCTCTTTTTGTATGCTTTTTTACTCCTTTTTACACCTCACTACTTGGCTATCCATTAAAACTGAGTTATGTGTGTGGTGGGAGGTGTATTTATAGACATTTTGAGGTTTGGGAAACTTTGCCCCCTCCTGGTAGGAATGTATATCACATATGTCACTAGCTCATGGACTCTTGCCACTATGAAACAAATAAATTTATCAGGTAAGTTCTTACATAAATTATGTTTTTCACAGCTAGACAGCGCTAATTCATGTGTGCCATATCGATAACATTGTGCTCACTCCCATGAAGTTATTTATGAGTCGGCACTGATTGGTTACCTGCAAGTCTGTTAAACAAACCGATTTAAGGGGGCAGTCTGCAGAGACTTAGATTTGAGGTAATCACAGACGTAATAACGTGTATTATAACTGTGTTGGTTATGCAAAACTGGCGAATGGGTAATAAAGGGATTATTTATCTTTTTAAACTGTAAACAATTTAAAGTAGACTGTCCCTTTAACATAGACCAAAATATGACGTGTTTGTATGTATATAAATATATATTAATAATTCATGTTGGGTTAGCAGATTTGGGAAAACACAATCAGGGTTTTATAATGTAAAATAATAAATAAAAAAGGCTCTGCACACTCGACCTGTAGACTGTAAGCTCTTCGGAGCTGGGCCCTCCTTGTCGTCCACTAGTTTTGTCTAGTCTGTTATGTTTTTTTATATCTTTGTCATTATATACCAGTATCTCTGTACCCAGCACATAGGGTTTTGCATTGCTGTACAAATAAATGATGATAATAATAATAATAATGGTAGACTTTCTGCCAGTACCTAAGATTTTGGTGACCAGTGGGGGGAATTGGAGAGGTGGTAGGTGTCAGGTGGGAGGACAATCCCTGCATTACAATAAATATCATTAACTGATTAACCCCTTTAGAAACTTTTACAGCTGATTATAACTGCACAAGTGCTATGTAAATAATTTCAACGAGAATCCCAAATGTTTTTTATTTGATTGCTTCTGGTGGGCAAATGGTGGCATGAAATATACTAAAATTGGCCTACATCAATACCTTGGGTTGTCTACCTTACACATATATATAGTTTGGGGAGTTAATTTTTGAGATTTTTTTGTTGTTGTTAATTTACAATATTTTTTTAATTATTTGAATAAATAGCTAGTTGAAACTGTTCACCGAAAGCTCTCTTTATGCCTATTGAGAAAGCCATTAGGAAACAGCATAGGCAAAGGGTTGTATTTTTCTCTGAGTTTAATTCTCTCAGCTATAGTATCCAGAGTATAATAATAATAAAAAAAAAAAAACATGGGCGTTTTGTAAGAACTTGCAATCTTGGAAGCTTTTCACAATCCTCCTATGCCAGCATATACACTCCCTCTGAATTTGATGGATGAGTTGGTTAGGGCAGATGTAGGCAATGTTAGTCCACATCAAATTTGGTAAATCACCTTTAACAATAATGGATATTTCTCTTGTTAAGTGTATCCAGTCCACGGATCATCCATTACTTGTGGGATATTCTCCTTCCCAACAGGAAGTTGCAAGAGGATCACCCACAGCAGAGCTGCTATATAGCTCCTCCCCTCACTGCCATATCCAGTCATTCTCTTGCAACTCTCAACAAAGATGGACGTAGTAAGAGGAGAGTGGTGTATTATAGTTAGTTTTTTAACTTCAATCAAAAGTTTGTTATTTTTAAATCGTACCGGAGTGTACTGTTTCATCTCAGGCAGCATTAGAAGAAGAATCTGCCTATGATTTCTATGATCTTAGCAGAAGTAACTAAGATCCACTGCCGTTCTCACATATTCTGAGGAATGAGGTAACTTCAGAGGGGGAATGGCGTGCAGGTTTTCCTGCAATAAGGTATGTGCAGTTAACATATTTCTAGGGATGGAATTTGCTAGAAAAATGCTGCTGATACCGGATTAATGTAAGTTAAGCCTTAAATGCAGTGATAGCGACTGGTATCAGGCTTATTAACAGAGATATATACTCTTATAAAAGTGTAATATAAAACGTTTGTTGGCATGTTAATCGTTTTTATATATGTTTGGTGAGAAAACTTATTGGGGCCTAGTTTTTTCCACATGGCTGGCTTGATTTTTGCCTAGTAACAGTTTCCTGAGGCTTTCCACTGTTGTAATATTAGTGGAAGGGGCCTATTTTAGCGCTTTTCTGCGCAGCTAGAATTACAGACTGAGACACTCAGCTTCCTTCTGCATGATACAGGACATCTCTGAAGGGCTCAAAAGGCTTCAACAGTCGTGTTTGAGGAGGGTAACAACCACAGTAGACTGTGGCAGTTGTTGTGACTGTGTTTAAAAACGTTTTTGTCATTTATTATTCCGTTTTTGGTATTAAGGGGTTAATCTTCCATTTGCAAGTGGGTGCAATGCTCTGCTGACTTGTTACATACCCTGTAAAAATTTTGTTAGTGTAACTGCCTTTTTTCACTGTTATTTCAAATTTTGTCAAAATTTGTTTCTCTTAAAGGCACAGTTACGTTTTTTATATTGCTTGTTAACTTGCTTTAAAGTGTTTTCCAAGCTTGCTAGTCTCATTGCTAGTCTGTACAAACATGTCTGAAACAGAGGATACTTGTTCATTATGTTTAAAAGCCATGGTGGAGCCACATAGGAGAATGTGTACTAAATGTATTGATTTCACCTTAAACAGTAAAGATCAGTCTTTATCTATAAAAGAATTGTCACCAGAGGGGTCTGTCGAGGGGGAAGTTATGCCGACTAACTCTCCCCACGTGTCGGACCCTTCGCCTCCCGCTCAAGGGACGCTCGCTAATATGGCGCCAAGTACATCAGGGACGCCCATAGCGATTACTTTGCAGGACATGGCTGCAATCATGAATAATACCCTGTCAGAGGTATTATCCAGATTGCCTGAATTGAGAAGCTCTGGGGTTAGACGAGATACAGAGCGCGTAGATGCTGTAAGAGCCATGTCTGATACTGCGTCACAATATGCAGAACCTGAGGACGGAGAGCTTCAGTCTGTGGGTGACGTCTCTGAATCAGGGAGACCTGATTTAGAGATTTCTAATTTTAAATTTAAGCTTGAGAACCTCTGTGTATTGCTTGGGGAGGTATTAGCTGCTCTGAATGACTGTGACACAATTGCAGTACCAGAGAAATTGTGTAGGCTGGATAAATACTATGCAGTGCCGGTGAGTACTGATGTTTTTCCAATACCTAAAAGGCTTACAGAAATTATTACTAAGGAGTGGGATAGACCCGGTGTGCCCTTTTCCCCACCTCCTATATTTAGAAAAATGTTTCCAATAGATGCCACTACACGGGACTTATGGCAGACAGTCCCTAAGGTGGAGGGAGCAGTTTCTACTTTAGCAAAACGTACCACTATCCCGGTTGAGGACAGTTGTGCTTTTTCAGATCCAATGGATAAAAAATTAGAGGGTTACCTTAAGAAAATGTTTATTCAACAAGGTTTTATTTTACAGCCCCTTGCATGCATTGCTCCTGTCACTGCTGCGGTGGCGTTCTGGTTTGAGGCCCTGGAAGAGGCCATCCATACAGCTCCATTGACTGAAATTACTGACAAGCTTAGAACTCTTAAGCTAGCTAACTCATTTGTTTCTGATGCCATTGTTCATTTGACTAAACTAACGGCTAAGAATTCCGGATTCGCCATCCAGGCGCGTAGGGCGCTATGGCTCAAATCCTGGTCAGCTGATGTGACTTCAAAGTCTAAATTACTCAACATTCCTTTCAAGGGGCAGACCTTATTCTGGCCTGGTTTGAAAGAAATTATTGCTGACATTACTGGAGGTAAGGGTCATACCCTTCCTCAGGACAGGGCCAAATCAAGGGCCAAACAGTCTAATTTTCGTGCCTTTCGAAATTTCAAGGCAGGTGCAGCATCAACTTCCTCTGCTTCAAAACAAGAGGGAACTTTTGCTCAATCCAAGCAGGCCTGGAAATCTAACCAGTCCTGGAACAAGGGCAAGCAGGCCAGAAAGCCTGCTGCTGCCTCCAAGACAGCATGAAGGAACGGCCCCCTATCCGGCAACGGATCTAGTAGGGGGCAGACTCTCTCTCTTCGCCCAGGCGTGGGCAAGAGATGTTCAGGATCCCTGGGCGTTGGAGAGCATATCTCAGGGATATCTTCTGGACTTCAAAGCTTCTCCTCCACAAGGGAGATTTCAAGATTATCTGCAAACCAGATAAAGAAAGAGGCATTCCTAAGCTGCGTACAAGACTTCCTAGTAATGGGAGTGATCCATCCAGTTCCGCGGACGGAACAAGGACAGGGGTTTTATTCAAATCTGTTTGTGGTTCCCAAAAAAGAGGGAACCTTCAGACCAATTTTGGATCTAAAGATCCTAAACAAATTCCTCAGAGTTCCGTCATTCAAGACTATTCGAAACTATTCGAACCATTTTACCCATGATCCAAGAGGGTCAGTACATGACCACAGTGGACTTAGAGGATGCCTACCTTCACATTCCGATTCACAAGAATCATCATCGGTTCCTGAGGTTTGCCTTTCTAGACAGGCATTACCAATTTGTAGCTCTTCCATTCGGGTTGGCTACAGCCCCAAGAATTTTTACAAAGGTTCTGGGCTCACTTCTGGCGGTCCTAAGGCCGCGAGGCATAGCGGTGGCTCCTTACCTAGACGACATCCTGATACAGGCATCAAGCTTTCAAATTGCCAAATCTCATACAGAGATAGTTCTGGCATTCCTGAGGTCGCATGGGTGGAAAGTGAACGAAGAAAAGAGTTCTCTATCTCCTCTCACAAGGGTTTCCTTCCTAGGGACTCTAATAGATTCTGTAGAAATGAAAATTTACCTGACGGAGTCCAGGTTATCAAAACTTCTAAATGCTTGCCGTGTTCTTCACTCCATTCCGCGCCCCATGGTGGCTCAGTGCATGGAAGTAATCGGCTTAATGGTAGCGGCGATGGACATAGTGCTATTTGCGCGCCTGCATCTCAGACCGCTGCAATTATGCATGCTCAGTCAGTGGAATGGGGATTACACAGATTTGTCCCCTCTACTAAATCTGGATCAGGAAACCAGAGATTCTCTTCTCTGGTGGTTATCTCGGGTCCATCTGTCCAAGGGTATGACCTTTCGCAGACCATATTGGACAATTGTAACAACAGATGCCAGCCTTCTAGGCTGGGGTGCAGTCTGGAACTCCCTGAAGGCTCAGGGTTCATGGACTCAGGAGGAGAAACTCCTCCCAATAAATATTCTAGAGTTAAGAGCAATATTCAATGCTCTTCTAGCTTGGCCTCAGTTAGCAACACTGAGGTTCATCAGATTTCAGTCGGACAACATCACAACTGTGGCTTACATCAACCATCAAGGGGGAACCAGGAGTTCCCTAGCGATGTCAGAAGTCTCCAAGATAATTCGCTGGGCAGAGACTCACTCTTACCACCTGTCAGCGATCCATATCCCAGGTGTAGAGAACTGGGAGGCAGATTTTCTAAGTCGTCAGACTTTTCATCCGGGGGAGTGGGAACTCCATCCGTAGGTGTTTGCTCAATTGGTTCTCCGTTGGGGCAAACCAGAATTGGATCTCATGGCGTCTCGCCAGAACGCCAAGCTTCCTTGTTTCGGATCCAGGTCCAGGGACCCAGAAGCGGCACTGATAGATGCTCTAGCAGCGCCTTGGTTCTTCAACCTGGCTTATGTGTTTCCACCGTTTCCTCTGCTCCCTCGTCTGATTGCCAAAATCAAACAGGAGAGAGCATCGATGATATTGATAGCGCTTGCGTGGCCACGCAGGACCTGGTATGCAGACCTAGTGGACATGTCATCCTTTCCACCATGGACTCTGCCTCTGAGAGAAGACCTTCTAATACAAGGTCCTTTCAATCATCCGAATCTACTTTCTCTGAGACTGACTGCATGGAGATTGAACGCTTGATCCTATCAAAGCGTTGCTTCTCCGAGTCAGTAATTGATACCTTAATACAGGCACGAAAGCCTGTCACCAGAAAAATTTACCACAAGATATGGCGTAAATATCTTCATTGGTGTGAATCCAAGAATTACTCATGGAGTAGGGTTAGGATTCCTAGGATATTGTCCTTCCTCCAAGAGGGTTTGGACAAAGGATTATCAGCTAGTTCTTTAAAGGGACAGATTTCTGCTCTGTCTATTCTTTTACACAAACGTCTGGCAGAAGTTCCAGACGTTCAGGCATTTTGTCAGGCTTTAGTTAGAATTAAGCCTGTGTTTAAACCTGTTGCTCCTCCATGGAGCTTAAACTTGGTTCTTTAAGTTCTTCAAGGGGTTCCATTTGAACCCCTTCATTCTATTGATATCAAACTTCTATCATGGAAAGTTCTTTTTTTGATGGCTATTTCCTTGGCTCGAAGAGTCTTGGAGTTATCTGCCTTACATTGTGATTCTCCTTATCTGATTTTTCATTCAGATAAAGTTGTTCTGCGTACATAACCTGGGTTTCTACCTAAGGTGGTTTCTAACAAGAATATCAATCAAGAGATTGTTGTTCCATCATTATGTCCTAATCCTTCTTCAAAGAAGGAACATCTTTTGCATAATCTAGACGTAGTCCATGCCTTGAAGTTTTACTTACAGGCTACTAAAGATTTTCGCCAAACATCTAACCTGTTTGTCGTTTACTCTGGACAGAGGAGAGGTCAAAAGGCCTCGGCAACCTCTCTTCCTTTTTGGCTTCGGAGTATAATCCGTTTAGCCTATGAGACTGCTGGACAGCAGCCTCCTGAAAGGATTACAGCTCATTCCACTAGAGCTGTGGCTTCCACCTGGGCCTTTAAAAATGAGGCCTCTGTTGAACAGATTTGCAAGGCTGCGACTTGGTCTTCGCTTCATACTTTTTCCAAATTTTCCAAATTTTCCAAATTTGATACTTTTGCTTCTTCGGAGGCTGTTTTTGGGAGAAAGGTTCTACAGGCAGTGGTTCCTTCCGTTTAAGTTCCTGCCTTGTCCCTCCCATCAGCCGTGTACTTTAACTTTGGTATTGGTATCCCACAAGTAATGGATGATCCGTGGACTGGATACACTTAACAAGAGAAAACATAATTTATGCTTACCTGATAAATTTATTTCTCTTGTAGTGTATCCAGTCCACGGCCCTAAATTTAATTAAACTTCAGTCACCACTGCACCCTATGGTTTCTCCTTTCTCGGCTTGTTTCGGTCGAATGACTGGATATGGCAGTGAGGGGAGGAGCTATATAGCAGCTCTGCTGTGGGTGATCCTCTTGCAACTTCCTGTTGGGAAGGAGAATATCCCACAAGTAATGGATGATCCATGGACTGGATACACTACAAGAGAAATAAATTTATCAGGTAAGCATAAATTATGTTTTCCTGTTTAATTAAAGGGGATAGCTTTTCACAGCCTAGAATGGGACAGAAGTTTAAAATGTATTTTAATGCCACATTAGCATTTTTCAACACTAGGACACTCTATTTGTCAATTGAGATTTCAGGTAATTGATTATGTCCTCACCATTAGACGAGGGGGTAATAGGGAATTTAAAGAATCGGAAAGCCTTTTGTCATTAATTCCAAAGGGTATGGACAGGGAACAAGAGTGGAATATATTCTTGTAATTTAATATGTCAAGCCTTTATTCTGTATCTGAATAAGGACACATTGTATTTTAGTTTTTATCTAACTACAAGTTGGTGCTGTTAGTAATTAAGGTAGTGTAATATTGAAAGGGTTAAAGATAGGTGGAGTAATACACCTCTGTGAAGGTATTTAGGAGGGTTGTTTACAATATACAATGTATGGGACATGAGTAAGGGCATGTAGCCCGAAACATACGCTGTATGTATATGTGTAGTTGGTTATTTTGCAAATGTTTGCCATGATTTAATATTTCTATGTGCACTTTTATTTCTTTAGGTGTTCCGGACATGTCAACTATTTTTTGTCCAACTACACACAAACTGATCAGCATAGCATCTTTTGTAGAAGCAGCTCAATACTATTCTCTTATGAATTTAGGACTGTGCACTCCAATAGAAAAAATCTTAGATGCATTGAAAAGTCAAAATCTAGTACATATTGGTAAGTAAAGAAAATCTATCGTTCTGTTTGAATTAATGCCTATCTTTCTATCTATCTATCTATCTATCTATCTATCTATCTATCTATCTATCTATCTATCTCAGCTACCTTACAAGCTACAATCCTCCAAGACCACTCAATTGAAAGAGAATGGACTTGGAGCAGTAATAGAAATCAGATGTTTTAAAAAATAAAGTAAAAAAACACATGGGTATTTTCTTAAGGAATGTTACATTATATACACATTAAATATGGTATTTCTTCAGACTGCTAATAAAGTTTGTCTAGTAGACAAATCCCTCTTAAAAATAATATATGAAGTTTTCATGTATAGTCAGGTGATCACTGTGGCAACAGTGAACACCTTGCAAGAAAAAAGTGCTTTTATTTTTTTACCTCACAATGGGACCTCTCTAATCTATATTATAACCCCCAATTACAGTAACAGCAGTCGTCACTGGGCCATTTTCAATATTATTTACTGAAATATATATTTAGTTTTAGCTAATGCTATCTCACATGTCATCATTTATAAATCTGCTGGGCCTCCTGAAAAAAACAATATATAATTTTTGTTGGTTACTGAAATTTGACTTACAATTGGGTTAAAATGTCAGCGGCAAAAAAAAGCTAAAAATTAGCTCAGCACTGTAGTGAAGAAAGGCTTAGCAGCGAAAGGTTTACATTTTAATCCACAAGGCCCTCTGCAGAAGTATTCCCATCTACATATTGTCCTACCATCTATTTTCCTATATTTCCTATCTGAATAAATCTAAGTCTGCACTGGCAACCTGGCTCCGGTATTTCTTTCTTCTTTGTCATTAAACACAAAACCAATAGTGTAGCATAAAGTAATATACTGATATCAAGCCATAGTTAAAAACGCCGGTCTCCCATTCCGTGTTATAAAAATCGGTAAGGAAAGAGAAAGATACACCCAAAAAATGTATGAAAAACTACAACGCTGATAAATGGCCTATTAGAATCATTAAAAAAGTACAAAGTACCTATAAAAAATTAATACAATTTAAAAACAAAACAAAAACAAACTTTATTTATTGTCCAGATCCCATACAGCACGGAAGACATAAGTAATAAGACATTAGGTTTACATAGTATGGTTAATGAACATAGCGTTCCTCCCTGCTATTGCAGGACAGGACGGCAACAATGTAAGTCTCCATGTCCGAGAAGGATCTAGTTTTTTAACATTTTCAAATAACAAACAAGTAATAACAAACAAATAACAAGTGTTCACAATTACACTAATTTAGAGTAGCTAGGGGTGGAGCCTTTCTCACTATGCAATTTCAGGTTGACTCCAGTTCATGGTACCTTCTTAAACTAAACTAAGCAGGCCACCAGTAAGCTATGTAATCAGGACCAGGGTCCAGAGACCATGAACAAAAACAAACAAGCTAGCATATAATTATACAGGTAAATAAATAAATTAGAGGTCATACCTCTGGATCCATCCACCTCTGCTCCAGGGGGGGGGGGGGTTTGTTTAGGGCAGTTCATGCTCATTCCGCTCTGAAGCTGCGGGGGTGGGGGGGCTTCATCTACCACACAGGTTCTTAGCATAAATAAAGAGTTCTGGAATTGGTGTAAAATTGTATGCCTCAGTGAAGAAGGAATATACAACAAATATGGTTCCCACTTGCGGACAAATATTTTAGTTCTCTTATCTAGGTCCCCTTGGACGTCTGCTTGTTCTATAAACAATTGAGCTTGTAATGCATTTGTTAGTTTCTTAAATGGGGAAGCTCTGGGAGACACCCAGTACCGCAAGATCAGCTTCCTCGTCAGTAGTATTACTGTGTGTAAGGACTTGTGATGTCTTAATGCGTCGTTGGGAACAAGTAGGAAAACAATGTAAGAAGCTGTAAGGGTCACGCTTCCGTCCAAAACTTTCTGAAGCCAAAACATGATTTTATTCCATAATCTTTTTACCTTGGGGCAATCCCACATCAAATGTATCAGGTCAGGAGATGGGGCTGAACATCTATTGCATGTGTGTACTGCCTGGTGGACCCATTTAGCTCTCAGCTTTGGCAGCATGTATGCTTGGTGGAGTAATTTAACATGAGACTCCCTCAAATAAGTGGAGAGTGTAGCCCCCCAAGCTCGTGAGACACTTGAAGCGACATCCTGCAGAAGATCTATAACCCAGAATCTACACAATTTGTGCCATGTTCGTATCGGGTCTCGGAATAGATATTTTGAGAAATATGTTGGGGGTGACTAGCCAATTTGGCATGGGGGAGATAGGCCAAGTGGATCGGTGCTGCAATGACTGACTCTATAATGGGGCTAAAATAATCCGAGCCACCTAGCCATCCCAGCACTATCTTAGCCAGTCTTGCCCAATTGTACCAATGAATATTCGGAATTTAAGGCCTCCCGTAAGCGGTGGCATGGTTAATTTAGTCTTATTAATCCTATGCTTCTTTTGGTTCCACACAAATGAGGTAAAGGTAGCAGTAAGTGTTTGTAGGTCTTTGTTATGGAGTAAGAAAGGAAGCATCTGTAAAGGGTATAACATTTTTGGCAAGGCTATCATTTTCAGAAGGTATATCCTGCCATGGAGGGAAAGTGGGAGTCCTCCCCATCCCCGTACAAGACTTTGTATGTGGCCTATGGCTTTCGCAATGTTAAGGTGGTAAATACGCGCAGAGTTGGTATGCAACTGGATACCCAGGTATTTAAAGGAGTCTGTCATAATTTTAAGATTTGTGTCACTGAGGGAGGTCCTAATTGTGTTCCTTAGCCAGGTCACCTCCGACTTATCCACATTCATTTTATACCCTGTAAATTTCCCAAACGTCGTCATAACTTCAAATAGTATCGGCACATTTAGATTGGGGTCATTAATATACAATAAGAGGTCATCTGCAAACAGAGAGAGGTGCAGAAGTTGTCCATTAACTATTAAACCTGCGCAATATTGTCTTATATGACATGCTAATGGCTCGATGGCCAGATCAAATAGTAACGGGGATAACGGGCATCCTTGTCTTGTTCCCATCTCGAGTCTAAATGAAGGGGACAGACCTCCATTGATGATTAAGGAGGCTGTTGGTATATCATATAACTGCTGAATCACATTAAAGTGTCCGGTGATGCCAAATTTTGTCAGGGAAGTCTACAGGTGATCCCTCTCCACCCTGTCGAACGCCTTTTCAGCATCTACAGAAAGCAGACAGGCATCAGGTAGGGGATTATCAGGGGGGGGGGGGGCGCCTTGTGCTCGATGGTAGTGTGAGATAACTGCCAATGTTTTTCGCAAATTAGTTACTGATGAATGGTGTCTGACAAAGCCCGTCTGGTCCGGATGGACTAAGTCTGGGAGAACCACTGCCAGCCTATCCGCCAACATTTTTCTGAACAACTTGTAGTCGCTGTTCAGCAGTGAGATCGGCCTGTAGGACGAGGGTAGAGTGGGATTTCTATATGGCTTAGGCAGGATGCCAATGTTTGCATCCGTAAACCTGGGATCTGGTTTTGAATTTCCCGACAGGTAGTCTGAGAATAACAATGCTAAAGTGGGTGCTATATCTGCACTGAGGATTTTATAATGCTCTATAGGGAGGCTGTCTGGACCCGCCGTTTTACCCAGTTTGGCATGTTTGATGGCATTAATTACTTCTTGGGTTTGTATAGGGGCATTAAGAGATGACTGTTGGTCCTGTCAATTTTGGGACAGTTATGCCATTCCAAAAGAATATTTTGTCAGTTTCTATAATTGGTTGCTTGGCGTATAGTTTTGTGTAGAAGGACACAAATTCATTCGTGACTGTTGGGGTATCAGTATAGAGAGTGTGACCTATACGAATAGCTGGGATACTTGATTTATGTGTAGTAATTCTAACCATATTGGCCATAAGCTTGCCAGCCTTATTGCCATATCTGTAGAATGTTCCCTGTCGGTGCACCGCATATGCGTGGTCTACTATCTGAATGTCTCTCTCTTGTTTCAGTGTATAGTATACCTGTCGGTTTTGGCGTGTGGGAGCACGTAGGTATGTGTTGTAAGCTTCTGTAAGTTTTTGAAACATTTTGTTAGTAATTTTCTTTCATGTAATTGGCAGGAGTCCATGAGCTAGTGACGTATGGGATATACATTCCTACCAGGAGGGGCAAAGTTTCCCAAACCTCAAAATGCCTATAAATACACCCCACATCACACCCACAATTCAATTTTACAAACTTTGCCTCCTATGGAGGTGGTGAAGTAAGTTTGTGCTAGATTTCTACGTTGATATGCGCTTCTTAGCATGCTGAAGCCCGGTTCCTCTCAGAGGGATGTGAAGGGAGTATTACCTATTGAATGCAATGGTCATCCTAACGGGGATCTATTTCATAGGTTCTCTGTTATCGGTCGTAGAGATTCATCTCCTACCTCCCTTTTCAGATCGACGATATACTCTTATATACCATTACCTCTGCTGATTCTCGTTTCAGTACTGGTTTGGCTATCTACTTTATGTAGATGAGTGTCTTTTGGTATGTAGGTTTTCCTTTATTTAGACACTCTCAGCTATGGTTTGGCACTTTATTTGTAAAGTTCTAAATATAATGTTTGTACTTATATTTGCCATGATTCAGGTTTATCAGTATATTTCCTTTTTGCAGACTGTTAGTTTCAATTTGGGAAATGCATATATATATAAAAAAAAAAAAATTCTCAAATTGACTTTCTTTCTAAATTGCGGGCTGTTAGGCTCACGGGTGCGCAAAATGCTATAATTTATTGCGTCGTTCTTGGCGCAAGATTTTTTGGCGCGAGAATTACGTTTGACGTATTTTCGTCATTTCCGGCGTCTTAGTTGGCGCTGAGAATTTTCACATAGTTGCGTCATCTATGACGCTCGTGTTTGTTGCAGACGTTCTTGGCGCCAAAAAATATTTTGTGGGCGTCATACTTGGCGCCAGATTTCTGACATTATTTAAGTCTTTATTTCATTCTGCTTCTGGTTTTCAGAGGCTTATTTTGTATGCATTTTTTTCCCATTCCTGAAACTGTCATTTAAGGAAATTGATATTTTGCTTTATATGTTGTTTTTTCTCTTACATTTGCAAGATATCTCAAAAACTGTTCCTGTATCAGAAAACACTGTTGGATTCCTGATGACTGATATCAGTCCTACCAAAGCTTAGTTCATTTATTTTAATGTTATTAATTTTTATCTTTAGCTATGGTTTGTAATAAGTTATCATGATAAAATTTTACATGCAGAGTCCATCAGTATTAATGCATTGTCTATTGCTATTCTTTTAACATCCAATGTACAAGATATACCTAGGAATTTATAAGAATATTTCTATTCTATTCTATTCTAAAGGCTTTGTCTGCCATCCCACCTTCTAATAAAATGTAAAGGTATTTTTTAAACTTCTCATTTAGTTGATGAATTTTCAAATGACCGACAACATACTGAATTATCCTTCTCTGATGATGATTTATCTCATTCAGAATATACTTCATCAGATATTGACACTAACAAATCTACTTTTTTACTTTTAAATAGAGTACATTTGTTCTTTGTTGAAAAGGTGTTGATTATATTGGATATTGAGGAGACTAGTCCTTTTGTTTTTTAGACTAGCTAACATTTAAATTCTGCTTATTAACCTCCTGTGGTTTCTTTAGAGGTTTTTTTTTCCAGTTCCTGATACTAGGGAATGGAATAGGCCTGGACTTCTTTTATTCCTTCTGTAAGGTTTTTAATTTGTATCCTTTGCCAGCAGTTAGTTTGGAGTTTTGGGGAAAGATCCCCAAAGTTAATGGGGCTATCTCTACTCTTGCTAAACATACTACTATTCCTATGGAAAATAGTATTTATTTTAATTGAAATGGTTTTTATTAAATTTTTCTTATTAATTACATAACAAAATAAATGCATATGTCACATCAACAAAATTTGAAATACATTGAAGCAAGTCTCGGCAGGTCAGCATGTCATTTAAACATCAATACATTTTACCGTACATTTCAGGTCTTATTATGAACCAAATTCAGTAAACAATAAATACTCCCAGAACCTTGGGTTATCAACCAACAGCTCTGGCTTCAGAAAACATTATCCATGGTTCCCAGACAGAGATAAACTGTTCTTCAGTATCAAGCATGATACCCGCATTATTACTCATTTGGTAATAGTAACCAATTTTATTTAAAATAATCTGAAAGTTATGGATCTCAACTTTCCAGTACTGGGCAATTGTTAATCTTACAATAGTAAAGATGGTAAAAATAAACTTGTTTTGCGCCCTGTTAAACCCTGGAATAGGCTCATGCAAAAGGGCTTGAGAGGCTGACACTCGGAAAGTGCGCCCAAAAATGTTGCCTAATAGATTAAAGGTTTGGCTCCAGATATTCGCTACCCGTGGGCAGTCCCACCACATATGTGAGTAGGTAACTAACTCATTGCACCCTCTTAGACATTTTCTATTACTCATCTCCAAATTATGAAGTCTTGAGGGGTGGAAGTACCAACGAAAGGCAGTTTTCATATAATTTTCTTTTAAATGGGCGCATATAGAGAAGGAGGGTCCCCTAAACAATATATCCTTCCATTTTTCTAGTGACCATGTAAATTGAAATTCTTCCCATTTTAGCATAAAAGGAAGCTTATGAATCATTAATGAAGAATTAAAAGTGGCATACAGTCCAGAAATAGTCCCTCTCATTCTCTGTCTAGCTAAGCAAATTTTCTCTAAGTAGGTAGTATTCCCTCTGTATGAGTTCCCTATCACCTTGCTAACTCTTGCCTTCAACTGAAGATATTGATACCAACTGGGTCTATCGTGTTCACTGAGGTTAGCGTATGTGTTAAAATCCAAAAAGTTCTGTCCCCTTAGAGTATCAGCAATTCTGTACAATCCCCTATTAGCCCACTTATTTTGAAGCCCCACGTCCAGTGTAGTAGAGAGCGTTATTAACGGCATTGCCTTAGAGGTATCTGAAATTAACTTAAATTTAGTAGTCAGAAAGTCCCATAGCGAGACGGAATGTGCCACTGCTGCAAAAGTTTTCCATATGTTAGGCCTATGAACTCTCCTAGTCCACAAAAGTTTATAAATTGGCTCCACCCCAACCATATCTGACTCTAGTCATACCCACTGGATATTATCAACCTTATTATGCCATAACGCAGTCTGAGCCACCCTGGCCGCGTGGTAATATGCTAGAAAATCTGGTAACCCCATCCCTCCCCTTCCTCTACTTCTACAAAGAGTCTGTCTATTAGCTCTTGCTCTTTTTCCTTGCCAAATAAACGAAATTACATCTTTCTGGAGTTGTTTTAGTGATTTGGATGGTACAGAGACTGGCAGGCACCTAAATAGATATAATATTTTTGGGAGAATTGTCATCTTTATACCAATTATTCTGCCATATAGCGAAATGTTCAACTTTTCCCATTTCCGTAGCAAGTTTTTAATTTGTGATAGCAAGGGCATGTAGTTTAATTGATACAGGTCTTCAGTCCTATTTGTAAGCATCACTCCTAAGTACCTCATTCCCTTCTCAGCCCATGAGAAAGAAAAATTAATCTCTATAAGTTTTTTAGTGTGTGCTGGTAAATTTACACTAATAGCCTTGCTCTTGTCCTTATTAATTTTATAGCCTGATATCACAGCAAACTTGTCTATAATGGTATACAGTATTGGGAGAGAGATAAGTGGCCTTGTAATCGAAAGAATAATGTCATCTGCAAAAAGACTTATTTTGTATTCTGTTGCCTTTATAGGTATGCCTGTAATATCTACATTTCGTCTGATGCTAGCCGCTAAGGGTTCGATACACAGGGCAAATAGAAGCGGGGAGAGAGGGCATCCCTGTTTAGTGCCATTTGCAATTTCAATGGATCCTGACCTATACCCCGCAATTTTAACAAAAGCTGAAGGATGAGAATATATCGTAGAGATCGCTTTTCTAAAGTTTCCCGCTATGGCAAATGCATCCAACACCCTATCAAGATAGTCCCAGTAAATACGGTCGAATGCCTTCTCTGCGTCCAGAGAAAGGAACAGAGAAGGCATCCTGTTAACCGTTGCAAAATTAATCAAATCTATCACCTTCCTCACATCTGGGGCTTCCCTGTTCGCTATGAACCCCACCTGATCCGGGTTGGACTAGTTTAGGCATTAGTTTGTTGAGTCTGGTAGCTAAAATTTTAGAAAAAATCTTAATGTCTTGATTAATTAAGGATATAGGAAGGTAGTTTTTGCAATGTTGCTTGTTTTTGCCTGGCTTCGGAATCACTGATATTCGAGCTAGTAGGAATTATTTCGGGATATATCCCCCTTGTATCATATGGTTAAAGGTGGTCACCAATAAGGGGCCCAATTCGTCTAGAAATGTCTTATAAAAAATACCAGTGTATCCATCCGGACCAGGTGCTTTATTGCCTTTAAGATGTTTGATTGTCTGTCTAATTTCAGCTAATGTGATAGGTGCGTTTAGCCCATCTACCTCTTCTGTGTCTAGTTTAGGTAAATCATTATGGCCCAAAAATTCCTGGTAGTTTTCAAATTGTTGGGCATTCCTGTCCCCCCGAGGAAGTGCATATAATGATTGGTAATATGATGCAAAGGCATCTGCTATGATTTGAGGATGACTAGTGGTAGAGCCATCCGGCTTCTGCAACTGGGGGATCGTTACGAGCCTAGTCATATCTTTCAACCTACAAGCTAACATTCTGTCAGGCTTGTTAGCGTGAATGAAATATTGCGTATCAATAAGTTTTAAGGACCTTGATGCTTCCTGGGACAGCAATTTATCTAATTCCTCCCTTTTATCATTCAGCTTTTTAAGTGTGTTTGCATTTTGAGTGACACAGTGATGATTATGTAGCTGCTTAATTTCTTCCTTCAGCCTCTCACCATAAGCATGTGCTGCTTTTAATTTGGAGCTAGACTCTCTAATTAATAAGCCTCTCGTAAAGGCCTTAAACGCTCCCCATACATACGTAGGGTTTTCTACTGACTGTTGGTTAGATCTAATAAAGACTCCAATTTCCTTTCTAAGAAAGTCTAAAAACAATTTATCTACTTTGAATAGGGTGGGGTTTAAATGCCAACTCCTATTTCTAAGCGGGTCTATTAATCCTGAGAGTGTCGTTAAAACCACATAGTGCTAACTATTATGTCTGATTTCACAATTAATGGAGCTAGTATTTGGCTTAAAAGTATATGGTCAATTCGTGAATAAACCTTATGGGCTGTGGAATAAAAGGTATAGTCCCTATTTCTATTCTGCACTCTCCAGCTGTCTAAAAGGTTATGATCTAACATAAAATCATATAGTACTTTTCTGAATTTCTGTGTTTGGGATACTGATCTCGTCCCTGACCTATCCATTTCAGGGTCTACCACTGTGTTAAAATCCCCTCCAATGATTAGCCTATACTGTTTCCAATATGTAAGTAATTTGCTGAGCTTAGCCAAGAAGGGGGCCTGAGATTCATTAGGAGCATAGATGTTACCTATTACAACTGGGGTGTCATGAATTTTACCCCTAAGAATTATGTATCTACCCTGTGCATCTATTACAGCCTCCTCTTCCTGAAAATTGATACTACTGTGCATAAGTATAGAGACGCCACACTTTTTCTTACTACAAGTGGCATGATACTGTAATGAATACGCTCTGTCCAAATATTTGTGGGTTGCTGCCTTGGTAAAATGTGTCTCCTGAATGAAGATAATGTGTGCCCCTAGGGATCTATACATGCTAATTGCTTTACGCCTCTTTACATTGGAATGAAGACCTTTGACATTATGTGTGAGCACCTTAAGTGACATATAGGTAACAGTTAATATCTGCTTTCATCATGTGTACAATACTAAACATTTCTCTAGACAACCATAGTGCATCTCTCCTTACCAAGAGACGAGAACCTGTAAGAAATAAACAGAATATGGAATGGATCTTAAACACAATCTGATACATACGACACCTTAAAACCAGCGACTTGATAGACCTTGACCTGCCGAGAAAAGAACAATAAACATTGCCAACAATAATGTTAAACAGTAGAACTGAATATGCAAACAACATTATGTGTGCCCCGGCCTCCGGGTATGGGAACATAACAAAATGAGAACAAAAAACAATCAGGAAAAAACCTGTAAGAAAAAACTGTTAGCGGACTCAGTGGGAAGGGAAAGGGGGAAGGGGAGATAAGGGTAACGGTCCAGCAAGAGGGCCAACATGAAAGGAAAACAGAATTTATGTTTACCTGATAAATTGCTTTCTCCAACGGTGTGTCCGGTCCACGGCGTCATCCTTACTTGTGGGATATTCTCTTCCCCAACAGGAAATGGCAAAGAGCCCAGCAAAGCTGGTCACATGATCCCTCCTAGGCTCTGCCTACCCCAGTCATTCGACCGACGTTAAGGAGGAATATTTGCATAGGAGAAACCATATGTTACCGTGGTGACTGTAGTTAAAGAAAATAAATTATCAGACCTGATTAAAAAAACCAGGGCGGGCCGTGGACCGGACACACCGTTGGAGAAAGCAATTTATCAGGTAAACATAAATTCTGTTTTCTCCAACATAGGTGTGTCCGGTCCACGGCGTCATCCTTACTTGTGGGAACCAATACCAAAGCTTTAGGACACGGATGAAGGGAGGGAGCAAATCAGGTCACCTAAATGGAAGGCACCACGGCTTGCAAAACCTTTCTCCCAAAAATAGCCTCAGAAGAAGCAAAAGTATCAAAGTTGTAAAATTTAGAAAAAGTGTGCAGTGAAGACCAAGTCGCTGCCTTACATATCTGATCAACAGAAGCCTCGTTCTTGAAGGCCCATGTGGAAGCCACAGCCCTAGTGGAGTGAGCTGTGATTCTTTCAGGAGGCTGCCGTCCGGCAGTCTCATAAGCCAATCGGATAATGCTTTTAATCCAGAAGGAGAGAGAGGTAGAAGTTGCTTTTTGACCTCTCCGTTTACCAGAATAAACAACAAACAAAGACGAAGTTTGTCTGAAATCCTTAGTAGCTGCTAAGTAAAATTTGAGAGCACGAACTACATCCAAGTTGTGCAACAAACGTTCCTTCTTTGAAACTGGATTAGGACACAAAGAAGGCACAACTATCTCCTGGTTAATGTTTTTGTTAGAAACAACTTTTGGAAGAAAACCAGGTTTAGTACGCAAAACCACCTTATCTGCATGGAACACCAGATAAGGAGAAGAACACTGCAGAGCAGATAATTCTGAAACTCTTCTAGCAGAAGAAATTGCAACCAAAAACAAAACTTTCCAAGATAATAACTTAATATCAACGGAATGTAAGGGTTCAAACGGAACCCCCTGAAGAACTGAAAGAACTAGGTTGAGACTCCAAGGAGGAGTCAAAAGTTTGTAAACAGGCTTGATTCTAACCAGAGCCTGAACA
Source organism: Bombina bombina (assembly GCF_027579735.1). Classification (NCBI taxonomy): domain Eukaryota; kingdom Metazoa; phylum Chordata; class Amphibia; order Anura; family Bombinatoridae; genus Bombina; species Bombina bombina. The sequence continues at coordinate 312,502,519 of NC_069504.1, read as the reverse complement.
AAGGCTAGAACATCTGGCACAGCTGCCAGCTTTTTGTGAAGTAACACAGACAAGGCAGAAATCTGTCCCATCAAGGAACTTGCAGATAATCCTTTTTCCAATCCTTCTCGAAGGAAGGATAGACTCTTAACCTTGTCCCAAGGGAATCCTGCAGATTCACACCAACAGATATACCAAATTATGTGGTAATTTTTCTGGTTACAGGCTTTCAGGCCTGAACAAGAGTATTAATAACAGAATCTGAGAACCCTCGCTTTGATAAGATCAAGCGTTCAATCTCCAAGCAGTCAGCTGGAGTGGGTCGAACGGACCTAGAACAAGAAGGTCTCGTCTCAAAGGTAGCTTCCATGGTGGAGCCGATGACATATTCACCAGATCTGCCTACCAAGTCCTGCGTGGCCACGCAGGAGCTATCAAAATCACCGACGCCCTCTCCTGATTGATCCTGGCTACCAGCCTGGGGATGAGAGGAAACGGCGGGAACACATAAGCTAGTTTGAAGGTCCAAGGTGCTACTAGTGCATCCACTAGAGCCGCCTTGGGATCCCTGGATCTGTACCCGTAGAAAGGAACTCTGAAGTTCTGACGAGAGGCCATCAGATCCATGTCTGGAATGCCCCACGGTTGAGTGACTTGGGCAAAGATTTCCGGATGGAGTTCCCACTCCCCCGGATGCAATGTCTGACGACTCAGAAAATCCGCTTCCCAATTTTCCACTCCTGGGATGTGGATAGCAGACAGGTGGCAGGAGTGAGACTCCGCCCATAGAATGATTTTGGTCACTTCTTCCATCGCTAGGGAACTCCTTGTTCCCCCCTGATGGTTGATGTATGAACTTGGCCCTCGCTAGCTGAGGCCAAGCTTTGAGAGCATTGAATATCGCTCTCAGTTCCAGAATATTTATCGGTAGAAGAGATTCTACCCGAGACCAAAGACCCTGAGCTTTCAGGGATCCCCAGACCGCGCCCCAGCCCATCAGACTGGCGTCGGTCGTGACAATGACCCACTCTGGTCTGCGGAAGGTCATCCCTTGTGACAGGTTGTCCAGGGACAGCCACCAACGGAATGAGTCTCTGGTCCTCTGATTTACTTGTATCTTCGGAGACAAGTCTGAATAGTCCCCATTCCACTGACTGAGCATGAACAATTGTAATGGTCTTAGATGAATGCGCACAAAAGGAACTATGTCCATTGCCGCTACCATCAAACCTATCACTTCCATGCACTGCGCTATGGAAGGAAGAGGAACGGAATGAAGTATCCGACAAGAGTCTAGAAGTTTTGTTTTTCTGGCTTCTGTCAGAAAAATCCTCATTTCTAAGGAGTCTATTATAGTTCCCAAGAAGGGAACCCTCGTTGACGGAGATAGAGAACTCTTTTCCACGTTCACTTTCCATCCGTGAGATCTGAGAAAGGCCAGGACAATGTCCGTGTGAGCCTTTACTTGAGGAAGGGACGACGCTCGAATCAGAATGTCGTCCAAGTAAGGTACTACAGCAATGCCCCTTGGTCTTAGCACCGCCAGAAGGGACCCTAGTACCTATGAGAAAATCCTAGGAGCAGTGGCTAATCCGAAAGAAAACGCCACGAACTGGAAATGCTTGTCCAGGAATGCAAACCTTAGGAACCGATGATGTTCCTTGTGGATAGGAATATGTAGATACGCATCCTTGAAATCCACCTTGGTCATGAATTGACCTTCCTGGATGGAAGGAAGAAGTGTTCGAATGGTTTCCATCTTGAACGATGGAACCTTGAGAAACTTGTTCAAGATCTTGAGATCTAAGATTGGTCTGAACGTTCCCTCTTTTTTGGGAACTATGAACAGATTGGAGTAGAACCCCATCCCTTGTTCTCCTAATGGAACAGGATGAATCACTCCCATTTTTAGCAGGTCTTCTACCCAATGTAAGAATGCCTGTCTTCTTATGTGGTCTGAAGACAACTGAGACCTGTGGAACCTCCCTTGAACTCCAGAGAATAACCTTGGGAGACTATTTCTAGCGCCCAAGGATCCAGAACATCTCTTGCCCAAGCCTGAGCGAAGAGAGAGAGTCTGCCCCCCACCAGATCCGGTCCCGGATCGGGGGCCCGCATTTCATGCTGTCTTGGTAGCAGTGGCAGGTTTCCTGGCCTGCTTTCCTTTGTTCCAGCCTTGCATAGGTCTCCAGGCTGGATTGGCTTGAGAAGTATTACCTTCCTGCTTAGAGGACGTAGCCCTTGGGGCTGATCCGTTTCTGCGAAAGGGACGAAACTTAGGTTGAAAAGACCTATCCTGAGGAAGGGCGTGGCCCTTGCCCCCAGTGATATCAGAGATAATCTCTTTCAAGTCAGGGCCAAAGAGTGTTTTCCCCTTGAAAGGAATGTCAAGCAATTGTTCTTGGAAGACGCATCCGCTGCCCAAGATTTTAACCAAAGCGCTCTGCGCCACAATAGCAAACCCAGAATTTTTTCGCCGCTAACCTAGCCAATTGCAAGGTGGCGTCTAGGGTGAAAGAATTAGCCAATTTAAGAGCACGAATTCTGTCCATAATCTCCTCATAAGAAGAAGAATTACTAATAATCGCCTTTCCTAGCTCATCAAACTAGAAACACGCGGCTGCAGTGACAGGGACAATGCATGCAATTGGTTGTAGAAGGGAACCTTGCTGAACAAACATCTTTTTTAGCAGACCTTCTAATTTTTTATCCATAGGATCTTGGAAAGCACAACTATCTTCTATGGTATAGTGGCGCGCTTGTGTAGAGTAGAAACCGCCCCCTCGACCTTGGGGACTGTCTGCCATCAGTCCTTTCTGGGGTCGACTATAGGAAAACAATTTTTTAAATATGGGGGGAGGTACTAAAGGTATACCGGGCCTGTCCCATTCTTTACTAACAATGTACGCCACCCGCTTGGATATAGGAAAAGCTTCGGGGGGCCCCGGGGCCACTAAGAACTTTTCCATTTTACATAATGGTTCTGGAATGACCAGATAATCACAATCATCCAAATTGGATAACACCTCCTTAAGCAGAGCGCGGAGATGTTCCAACTTAAATTTAAAAGTAATCACATCAGGTTCAGCTTGTTGAGAAATGTTTCCTGAATCTGAAATTTCTCCCTCAGACAAAACCTCCCTGGCCCCCTCAGACTGGTGTAGGGGCCCTTCAGAAACCATATCATCAGCGTTCTCATGCTCTACAGAATTTTCTAAAACAGAGCAGTCGCGCTTTCGCTGATAAGTGGGCATATTGGCTAAAATGTTTTTGATAGAATTATCCATTACAGCCGTTAAATGTTGCATAGTAAGGAGTATTGGCGCACTAGATGTACTAGGGGCCTCCTGTATGGGCAAGACTGGTGTAGACGAAGGAGGGGATGATGCAGTACCATGCTTACTCCCCTCACTTGAGGAATCATCTTGGGCATCATTTTTACTAAATTTTTTTATGACATAAAATACATATAGTTAAATGAGAAGGAACCTTGGTTTCCCCACAGTCAGAACACAATCTATCTGGTAGTTCAGACATGTTAAACAGGCATAAACTTGATAACAAAGCACAAAAAACGTTTTAAAATAAAACCGTTACTGTCACTTTAAATTTTAAACTAAACACACTTTATTACTGCAATTGCGAAAAAGTATGAAGGAATTGTTCAAAATTCACCAAAATTTCACCACAGTGTCTTAAAGCCTTAAAAGTATTGCACACCAAATTTGGAAGCTTTAACCCTTAAAATAACGGAACCGGAGCCGTTTTTATATTTAACCCCTTTACAGTCCCTGGAATCTGCTTTGCTGAGACCCAACCAAGCCCAAAGGGGAATACGATACCAAATGATGCCTTCAGAAAGTCTTTTCTAAGTATCAGAGCTCCACACACATGCAGCTGCATGCCATGCTGTCCTCAAAAACAAGTGCGCCATACCGGCGCGAAAATGAGGCTCTGACTATGATTAGGGAAAGCCCCTAAAGAATAAGGTGTCTAAAACAGTGCCTGCCGATATAATCATATCAAAATACCCAGAATAAATGATTCCTCAAGGCTAAATATGTGTTAATAATGAATCGATTTAGCCCAGAAAAAGTCTACAGTCTTAATAAGCCCTTGTGAAGCCCTTATTTACTATCTTAATAAACATGGCTTACCGGATCCCATAGGGAAAATGACAGCTTCCAGCATTACATCGTCTTGTTAGAATGTGTCATACCTCAAGCAGTAAGAGACTGCACACTGTTCCCCCAACTGAAGTTAATTGCTCTCAACAGTCCTGTGTGGAACAGCCATGGATTTTAGTTACGGTGCTAAAATCATTTTCCTCATACAAACAGAAATCTTCATCTCTTTTCTGTTTCTGAGTAAATAGTACATACCAGCACTATTTTAAAATAACAAACTCTTGATTGAATAATAAAAACTACAGTTAAACACTAAAAAACTCTAAGCCATCTCCGTGGAGATGTTGCCTGTACAACGGCAAAGAGAATGACTGGGGTAGGCGGAGCCTAGGAGGGATCATGTGACCAGCTTTGCTGGGCTCTTTGCCATTTCCTGTTGGGGAAGAGAATATCCCACAAGTAAGGATGACGCCGTGGACCGGACACACCTATGTTGGAGAAATCCGCTAGTGACTCCCAGCTGAACTAGTGGACTGAATGAGAAGTAACAGTACTAGTCACTCTGTATTGGGTTCTCCACTCCTGGGGAGTTAAAGCTGAAGAATCAACTCTAGATATTGGAAGTGTTCCTAACTACTCTCTTCAAGTAGGGCTGTCTTGATTTCTACCAGGTCGAGCATTTTTGCTGCTTTTGCCCACAGATGTCCATTCTTTCGTAATCGCTTTGCGTTGAGGCTTTGGGGGAGATAACTCTGTTTCGTTTGTTCTCTCTAGCTTCAGTTTTTCTAGAATGCTTTGTCCTTCCGACAGAGATGAACAAGAATATGATGACTTCTCATACATGAATATGAGCTTGAACGGGAAACCCCAGTGATACTTGATCTGTGCCTTGACTAGTACCGAGACCAGTGGTTTGAGCTCTCTTCTTCTCCTAAGGGTAGTTGGCGAAAGATCTGTGAAGAGCTGTAAAGTATGACCTTCAAATGCTATTTTAGAGACATTGCGTACTGCTTGCATGATTTGGTCTTTGATATGATAGTAATGTAACTTGATGATCACATCTCTTGCTGTAGCTGTTGTAGGTGGTCTGGCCAGCGCCCTGTGTGATCTGTCCATTAGAAACCACGAAGGTTCTGTATCTGGTACTAACTGCTGAAATAGTTTTAGCAAAGTATCTTGTAGATTGGTGTAGGATTCTGGCAGATTTCGAATTCTAATATTAGATCTTCTGGATCTGTTTTCTAGATCCTCCAATGCATCCTCCAGCCTTTGTATCTGCTCCTGCTGTGTTTGTATAACATTTTGCAGATTAGGTATTTCTTCCGCAATGTCATCCATTTTATCCTCCAAAGTTGCCGTCCTATCTCCAATTTCTGAGCTGTCCTGTTTTAATTCTGAGAGAGCTGCCCTCATCTCTTCCTTAAACATTTGCTTAATCTGCAATAGAAGATCGCTACTCTGTATACCCCCTTCCGCAGTTGTATGGGGGCTTTTTGGGGAGGATGGTTGGGAATCTATCTCCAGAAAATTCCCCAACACTTTGTTTCTTTTTTAGCTGAGATCTAGAGAGACATTCTTTGACTGACTGATTCCTTCCTTTCATCATGTCAGACTAGGTGAATCACAGCAGGTAACAGGAACCAAAAATCAATAATTATTGACAAAGCGCCGGCCAGCCACAGCAATCAGTGCACTTGTTATAAATGCATAGGAGAGGGTCCCCACTTAGTCCGCCTGTAAAGTATGCTTTTAATTCAGCTCCATGTCACTATATTTAACAGGTTGCAACAGATGAATCAGCATGTACCTAAAGGGTGCCAGTTTTTAAGGCTTAGTGAGTGCTGCTCCCTTGGCAACCCAGGCCCAACTAACTCCTGCAGGGCTGGGGAGGAAGCCACTGGTGTCTGTAAAGTCCTTTAACTGTAGCAAACACTCCTCTCAGGTACTGTAGATTGCTTAGGTTTGTCCTGCCATATAGTCTCTCTCCCCAGGGACTTTGTCCTCACAGGACGATCACGGAGCAGGGAATTGGGGATATGACCCACCACCACAGAGGATGGCAGGAAAGGGGGGGGGGGGAGAGAGACAGAGATCTAATTATTTTCAAAGTTCCAAGAACTCTAAACTGTTGTATAGTGGTATTTTATAACGTTGCACAGGCTAGTTGATTAGCAGTCTTTCCAATGGTAATATACAGAGTTTTAGTAAATAAACACCCCAACCACTATAGATACTTTTGCACACTATGAAGGTTTTGATGCAGAGGTTATATGTGTAGGTCGAGAAAAAATGGCGACTTTCCCGCCACAATCCCCTCTCTTGGATCTTCTTGCCACACAGTTTATGAAATAGTTATAATTTGCAAGTCCCCAGAATAAGCCAGCACTCTCCCCAGGTGTGTCTTAACTGTATTTCACCTCCGGTTGCTTTGAGACCACTGCAGCTTAGGTCTGTGAGCTCTGGGTGCTGTGTCTTATTTAGACAATAATTAGGGATAAAAGTAATGGGCTCTTACCCTAGTCCTAAGGTGTATGTCCGCTGAAGCCCTTAGATCTTATCCAATCCGATTTTCTTTTTTGCTCCGCCCGCAGTGACTTTTGAGTTGGGGTCCGGTGTAGGCCGCAACCGCGGCCTTTCCTACTTTTTCCCTGGTTCTGTAAACCGGCCCTCTACGATCTTCCTCAGAACTTGTGGACTTTCATAAAAAGTGATCCTCTTCACCAAACAGCTGCCCCAAGGCTGGGATTAGGGCAAGTTTAGCTGAAAATATCGCCTATATAAACGATTATTAACAATATTTGAGCAGAGCTGCTGGAAACTGCTTCTGCTCTTGTTGCTGGCTAGCTCCCTCTCCGCTTATAACCTTTTTTTTCTTAAAATTTTAGTTAAAGTTTAATGTTCTTCACACTTGATGCAGGTTTTTTACACGTCATAATATATACATACATAGAACAATGATATAGTAAAAGTAAATATGTGCTTATATATGCTGCAATTACACAGTAAGACATGGGTTTATGTTTGGAACACAAGTCATAAAAGCGAAAATAGTATTTATTTTTAAGTTCCTTCAGATGGAAAACTTGTATCTTATCTAAGGAAAATTATTTTATTTTCAGGTCCTTTTCTTAGGCCTGCTTCAACTTTTTGGTTGGATACTTTAGCGCAACAAGTATCGGATTATGATTTGTTTAGCTTTGTTAACTTGATTCAACATGCTAATAATTTCATTTGTGATGTCTTTTTTTGATATTTTCACAATTGAGGTTAAATCTATGTCTTTAGCTAGAACTGTGTGACTTAAATCTTGGAATGCCAATTTGATTTCTAAAATCCAGATTTCTATTTTTCCAAGGTAATAAATTATTTGGTTCACAATTGGATTCAATACTTTAAACTGTTACTCTGGGGAAGTGAGTTTTTTTGCTTCAAGATTAAGTTCTAAGAGTAAATTTTAAGTTTATATTCGTTTTTGTTCTTAATAAGGAACGGAATCCTAATTCTTCCCCAAGTAACATGTTTCTAATTGGAAGCTTTCTTCAAAATGGAATGAATTTAAGCCATTTAAAAGATCAAAGTCAGCCCCCAAATTCGCATGAAGGTGCGGCCCTTATTCCAACTTAGCTGGTAAGGGGCAGGTTAAGACTTTCTAAAGTTGTTTGGTTCAATTCGGTCCAAACTTCTTAGATTGGGGTACAGATATTCCAGTAAAGGCTCAGACTTTCCTGAAGTGTGTTTCAGACCTGGAGTTATCTGGGGTATTCATACCAGTTCCATTTCAGGAACGGGGTCTGGGGTTTTGTTCAGAACTATTCATTGTCCCAAAGATAGAAAATCTTTTTGAAAAGTCATGTAAGAGTACCATCTTTCAGAATGCTGTTTATATGGTCTATTCTGCCTTTTGGTCAGCAAGGGCATTATTTGCCTACATTAGACAGGATGCATATCTTCATATTCTGTTTTCATTCAGATTATTTTCATTTTCAGAGATTCTCTTTTTTGGACAAGCATTACCAATTTGTTGCTTTTCCTTTCTGGCCTAGCGACAGCTCTAGGAATCTTTTCAAAAGGTTCTCGGTGTTTCCTTATTTGGACGATATGTGGTATTTGCTCAGTCTTTTCGTTCTGCAGAATCTCATACGTTTCAACTTCTGTTGTTTCTTCAAGGACATGGTTGGAGGATCTTTTTACCAAAAGTTCCTTGATTCCTCAAGACAAGGGTCACCTTTTTTTAGGTTTCCAGATAGATTGTGTCAATGTCTTTGTTTCTAACAGACAAGATACAATTTTTATTGGGTTCAGCTAGTCTCTATTATTTCCTTCAGTAGCTATATGCATGGCAGTTTTAGGTCTTATGACTGCAGCATTGGATTCGATTCTCTTTGCTCTTATTCATATGAAACCTCTTCAGTTTTTAATGCTGAATTAATGGTGCAGGGATTATTCTAGGATATCACATTTAATATCCTTGAATCCCAATATTCAACTATCTTTGACTTGGTGGTTAGATCACTATCGTATAGTTCTACGGGTCTCTTTGGTTCATCCAACCTGGACCGTGATCACAACAGATGCGAGTCTTTTAGGTTGGGAAGCTGTCTTGGGATCTCTGACAGCACTAGGGGTTTGGAAATCTCAAGAGGCGAGATTATGTATCAATATTTGGAACTCCGTGCGATTCTCAGAGTTCTTCAGTTTTGGCTTCTATTTGAAAAGAGAAACGTTTATTAGTTTTCAGACAGACAATGTCACTACTGTGGCATATGTCAATCATTAGGGTGGGACTCAGTCAGGCTATGCTTGGGCAAAATCCAGCTCCTGTCTAATTTCTGCGGTCCATATCCCAGGTATAGACAATGGGGAAGCGGATTATCTTTGTCATCAAGCTTTACATCCGGGAGAATGGTCTCTTCACCCAGATGTCTTTTTTTTTCAAGTTGTTCAGATATGCGGGCTTCCAGAAATAGATCTGATGGCATCTCATCTAAACAAGAAACTTCCCAGGTACCTATCTAGGTCCAGGGATCCTCAGGCAGAAGCATTGGATGCATTGACACTTCCTTGGAGTTATCAACCTGCCTATATTTTTCCGCCTCTAGTTCTTCTTCCAAGAGTGATTTTCAAAATCATCATGAAGTAATTGTTTGTGCTGCTGGTGGCTCTAGCATGGCCGCTCAGGTTTTGGTATGTGGATCTTGTTCGGATGTTCAGTTGCCAACCTTGGCCATTTCCATTAAGGCCAGACCTTATATCTCAAGGTTTGTTTTTCTATCAGGATCTCAATTCATTAAATTTGATGGTATGGAGATTGAATGCTTAGTCATAGAAGTTTCTCTGACTCAGTGATTAAAACTATGTTGCAGGCTCGTAAATCTGTGTCTAGAAAGATTTATTATCGAGTTTGGAAGACTTACATTTTTATGGTGTTCTTCTCATAAATTCTCTTGGCATTCTTTTAGAATTCCTAGAATTTTTCAGTTTCTTCAGGATGGTTTAGATAAGGGTTTGTCTGCAAGGTCTTTGAAAGGACAAATCTCTGCTCTTTCTGTTCTGTTCCACAAAAAAATTGCTAAACTTCCTGATATTTATTGTTTTGTACAGGCTTTGGTTCGTATCAAACCTGTCATTAATCAATTTCTCCTCCTTGGAGTCTTTATCTGGTTTTGAGACTACGCATTTTCTGGACATTAATTACTTTCTTGGAAAGTGTTGTTCCTTTTGGCCATCTCTTCTGCTAGAAGAGTTTGTTTTATCTGCTCTTTCTTGTGAGTCTCCTTTCTCTTGCAAGGTGTATCCAGTTCACAGATTCATCCTTTACTTGTGGGATATTCTCATTCCCTACAGGAAGTAGCAAAGAGAGCACACAGCAAAGCTGTCCATATAGCTCCCCCTCTAGTTCCACCCCCCAGTCATTGTCTTTGCTGGCTCTAAGCACTAGGGTTTCTCTCGGGAGTGTAAAGTGAATGTGGTGTTAGAATTGTAGTTTTATTATCTTCAATCAAAAGTTTGTTATTTTTAAATGGTACCGGTTTGTACTATTTACTCTCTAGCAGAAAAGTGATGAAGATTTCTGCTGAGAGGAAAATGATTTTAGCATGTTGTTACTAAAATCCACTGCTGTTCCCACACAGGACTGAGGAGTACCCGAAAACTTCAGTTGGGGGAAACAGTTTGCAGGGTGATCTGCAATAAGGTATGTTCAGTCATTTATTTCTAGACAAGACTGAGATAATGCTAGAAGACTGACAATATCCCCATGAGGGGAGGGGAGGGTAAGCTATGTTCACAGACTTAGTAAGGAATTGAATGCTTACATAATAGGGCTAATTATGCTGGTTGACACTTATTCAGGGCAATCAATTGTTTGGCTAAGGAAAAATCATTTTGCAAGACACTTTGAAAGCCCTTTTGGGTTTTTTTCTGGGGTTATTACCACATGGCTGTTTTTTAGTCACTTAGGAGTGATTTACTAGGCCTTACAGCTCCGGAGTAGAGTGGGAGGGGCCTAATTGCCTCAGATGCACAGTTAGAATTGCAGAGAAGTTCATGCTGTTTCACATGGAGGGTCCTGCTGATGTTTGAGGGCATAAAAGAAGCTATATTCCCCCAAATCTGATCCCTAAGGGAAGGTAGGGCCACAGCAAGGCTGTGGCAAGGTGCTGTAGTGATTTAACCAGGTGTTGGATTTAGGCTGCTCCGGTTTGGGCTTTAAGGGGTTAATCGTTTTGAAACTTGGGGTGCAATCTTATTAAGGCTTTAGCTACATACTGTGAAAATTTCAGAAAGATTGCTGCATTTTTCACCGTTTTGTAAAATTGTGTGCTCTTTTTATCTCTTAAAGGCACAGTAACTTTTTTTTTCAAATTGTGTTTTTTATTTGATTAAAGTGATTCCAAGTCTGTTTGTGTACTCTACTAGTCTGTTAAACATGTCTGAAACTAAGGAAAATCCTTGTTCAATGTGTTTAGAAGCCATGGTGGAACCCCCTCTCAGAATGTGTCCCACTTGTACTGATATGTCTATACACTTTAAAGATCATATTGTTGCACTTAAGAATGTGGCCCAAGATGATTCTCAGACTGAAGGTAACGAGGGTAGCCCGTCTGCCTCTCCCCAAGTGTCACAACCAGTTACGCCCGCGCAAGCGACGCCTAGTACCTCTATTGCGTCTAACCCTTTTACATTACAAGACTTAGCGGCAGTCATGGATAATTCTCTCACAGCCTTCTTATCTAAACTGCCCGTGTTACCTGCAAAGTGTGATAGCTCCGTTTTAAGAACAGATTATGAGCATTCTGACGCTTTGGTAGCCGTATTCGATATACCCTCAGCTCTGAAGTGGGAGCGAGGGATTTGATGTCTGAGGGAGAAGTCTCTGATTCAGGAAGGGTTCCTCCCCAGACAGATTCAGATACATTGGCTTTTAAATTTAAACTAGAACACCTCCGTGTTTTACTTAGGGAGGTATTAGCTACTCTGGATGACTGTGACCCTTTGGTGATCCCAGAGAAATTGTGTAAAATGGACAAGTACCTAGAGGTCCCTGTTTACACGGATGCGTTTCCGGTCCCTAAGAGGATTGCGGATATCGTTACTAGGGAGTGGGATAGGCCAGGTGTCCCTTTTGTCCCCCCTCCTGTTTTTAAGAAAATGTTCCCCATATCTGACCCCATGCGGGACTCGTGGCAGACGGTCCCTAAGGTGGAGGGGGCTGTTTCTACACTAGCTAAACGCACAACCATACCAATTGAAGACAGTTGTGCTTTTAAAGACCCTATGGATAAAAAATTTAGAGGGTTTACTTAAGAAAATTTTTGTTCAACAAGGTTTTCTTCTCCAACCTATTGCCTGCATTATTCCTGTAACTGCAGCTGCTTTCTGGTTTGAGGCGCTGGAAGACTCGCTCCAGACGGAGACCTCATATGAGGAAATTATGGATAGTTCTAAAGCTAGCTAATTCTTTTATCACTGACGCCGCTTTCCAAATAGCTAAGTTAGCGGCAAAAATTTCAGGTTTCGCCATTTTGGCGCGCAGGGCGCTATGGCTAAAGTCCTGGTCGGCCGATGTGTCGTCTAAATCCATGCTTTTGAACATTCCTTTCAAAGGGAAGACCCTATTCGGGCCTGAATTGAAAGAGATTATTTCAGATATCACTGGGGGAAAAGGCCATGCTCTCCCTCAGGACAAAGCCTTTAAAACAAAGAACAAAGCTAAATTTCGTTCCTTTCGCAATTTCATCCTCTCCGGCTGCAAAGCAAGAGGGTAACGCTTCACAGCCCAAGGCAAACTGGAAACCTTGCCAGGGCTGGAATAAGGGTAAACAGGCCAAAAAGCCTGCAGCTGCCACCAAGACAGCATGAAGGGGTAGCCCCCGATCCGGGACCGGATCTAGTAGGGGGCAGACTCTCTCTCTTCGCTCAGGCCTGGGCAAGAGATGTACACGATCCTTGGGCATTAGAGATTGTAGCCCAGAGATACCTTCTAGAATTCAAGGACTCTCCTCCAAGGGGAAGGTTCCACATTTCTCGTCTGTCTACAGATCAGACAAAGAAAGAGGTGTTTTTACGCTGTGTAGAAGATCTACATACAATGGGAGTGATCCACCCAGTTCCAATTGCAGAACAAGGACTGGGGTTTTACTAAAACCTGTTTGTGGTTCCCAAAAAAAGAAGGAACTTTCAGACCAATCCTGGATCTCAAAATTCTAAACAAATTCATTCAAGATGGAGATCATTCGGACAATCTTACCAGTGATCCAGGAGGGTCAATATATGACTACCGTGGATCTAAAGGATGCGTATCTGCACATCCTATCCACAAAGATCATCACCAGTTTCTCAGGTTCGCCTTTCTGGACAAGGATTTTCAGTTTGTGGCTCTTCCTTTCGGGTTGGCCACTGCTCCCAGAATTTTCACAAAGGTGCTAGGGTCCCTCCTGGCGGTTCTAACCTAGACGACATCTTAATTCAGGCGTCAACTTTCCAAAGAACCAAGTCTCACACGGAGATTGTATTGGCCTTTCTGAGGTCTCACGGGTGGAAGGTGAACATCAAAAAGAGTTCTCTCTCCCCCTCACAAGAGTTCCATTCCTAGGAACCCTGATAGACTCGGTAGAAATGAAAATATTTCTGACGGAGGTCAGAAAGCTAAAACTCTTAACTACTTGCCGAGCTCTTTATTCCATTCCTCGGCCATCTGTGGCTCAGTGCATGGAGACAATCGGACTAATGGTTGCGGCAATGGACATAGTCCCTTTTGCTCGGATAAACCTCAGACCACTGCAACTATGCATGCTCAAACAGTGGAATGGGGATTATGCAGATTTGTCTCCTTAAATTCAGTTGGACCAGGAGACCAGAGATTCTTTTCTCTGGTGGTTGTCTCAGGATCACCTGTCTCAGGGAATATGTTTCCGCAGGCCACATAGATCATCGTAACGACCGACGCCAGTCTGTTAGGCTGGGTGCGGTCTGGGACTCCCTGAAAGCTCAGGGCTTATGGTCTTGAGAAGAAACTCTTCTCCCGATAAACATTCTGGAACTGAGGGCGATATTCAACGCTCTTTAGGCATGGCCTCAACCAGCGGCGGCCAAATTCATCAGATTTCAGTCGGACAACATCACAACTGTAGCTTACGTCAATCATCAGGGGGGGACAAAGAGTTCCCTAGCGATGACGGAAGTAACCAAAATAATCAGGTGGGCAGAGGATCACTCCTGCCATCTCTCAGCAATTCACATCCCAGGAGTAGACAACTGGGAGGCGGATTTTCTAAGTCATCAGACTTTTCACCCGGGGGAGTGGGAACTCCACCCGGAGGTATTTGCCCAGCTAACTCAGCTATGGGGGGCACCCCAGAGTTGGATCTGATGGCGTCCCGTCAGAACACCAAACTTCCTCTCTACGGGTCCAGGTCCCGGGATCCCAAGGCGGTATTGATAGATGCTCTAACAGCGCCTTGGTCCTTCAATCTGGCTTATGTTTTTCCACCGTTTCCTCTCCTCCCGTGTCTGGTTGCCAGAATCAAGCAGGAGAAGGCTTCGGTGATTCTGATAGCGCCTGCGTGGCCACGCAGGACTTGGTATGCAGACCTAGTGGACATGTCATCTGTCCCACCATGGACACTGCTAATGAGGCAGGATCTTCTAATACAGGGTCCGTTCAAGCATCCAAATTTAGTTTCTCTACGTCTGACTGCTTGGAGATTGAACGCTTAATTCTATCAAAGCGTGGATTCTCTGAGTCAGTTATAGATACTCTGATTCAGGCTAGAAATCCTGTCACCAGGAAAATCTACCATAAGATATGGCGGAAATATCTTTGTTGGTGTGAATCCAAGGGTTACTCATGGAGTAAGATTAGGATTCCCAGGATATTGTCCTTTCTCCAAGAAGGACTGGAGAAAGGATTGTCAGCTAGTTCCTTAAAAGGACAAATATCTGCTTTGTCTATCCTGTTACACAAGCGTCTGGCAGAGGTACCAGACGTTCAAGCGTTTGCTCAGGCTTTAGTCAGAATCAAGCCTGTCTATAAACCTGTGGCTCCGCCATGGAGTTTGAATCTAGTTCTTTCAGTTCTTCAAGGGGTTCCGTTTGAACCTTTACATTCCATAGACATTAAGTTGTTATCTTGGAAAGTTTTGTTTTTGATAGCTATCTCTTCTGCTCGATGAGTTTCAGAATTATCTGCCTTACAGTGTGATTCACCTTACCTGGTGTTCCACGCAGATAAGGTAGTTTTGCGTACCAAGCCTGGTTTTCTTCCTAAAGTTGTTTCTAACAAGAATATTAACCAGGAAATAGTTGTTCCTTCTCTGTGTCCTAATCCATCTTCGAAGAAGGAACGTCTATTACACAATCTTGATGTAGTTCGTGCTTTAAAGTTCTATTTACAAGCAACTAAGGATTTCAGACAAACATCTTCCTTGTTTGTTATCTATTCTGGTAAGAGGAGAGGTCAGAAAGCGACTGCTACCTCTCTTTCCTTTTGGCTGAAAAGCATCATCCGATTGGCCTATGAGACTACTGGCCAGCAGCCTCCTGAAAGAATTACTGCTCATTCTACCAGAGCAGTGGCTTCCACATGGGCTTTCAAAAATGAGGCTTCTGTTGAACAGATTTGTAAGGCAGCGACTTGGTCTTCACTGCATACTTTTGCCAAATTTTACAAATTTGATACTTTTGCTTCTTCGAAGGCTATTTTTGGGAGAAAGGTTTTTCAAACAGTGGTGCCTTCCGTTTAAGGTACCTGTCTTGTTCCCTCCCTTCATCTGTGTCCTAAAGCTTTGGTATTGGTATCCCACAAGTAAAGGACTGGATACACCTTGCAAGAGAAAACAGAATTTATGCTTACCTGATAAATTACTTTCTCTTGCGGTGTATCCAGTTAACGGCCACTGCACCCTATGGTTTCTCCTTTTTCTTCCTAACCTTTGGTCGAATGACTGGGGGGTGGAGCTAGAGGGGGAGCTATATGGACAGCTTTGCTGTGTGCTCTCTTTGCTACATCCTGTAGGGAATGAGAATATCCCACAAGTAAAGGATGAATCCGTGAACTGGATACACCGCAAGAGAATGTAATTTATCAGGTAAGCATAAATTCTGATTTTTCTGATTTTTCATCAGGGCAAGGCGGTTTTTGCGGACTTCGTTTTAATTTTTTCCTAAAGTTGTGAACTTTAACAACATTAGTAGAGAAATTGTTGTCCCTTCTTTGTGTCCTAATCCTAAGAATTCTCTGGAGATATCCTTACATTCTTTGGATGTGGTAAGAGTTCGAAATATTATGTTGAAGCTACTTTCAGGAAGACTTCTAGTCTATTTGTTATCTTTTTCAGTTCTAGGAAAGGTCAGAAGGCTTCTGCCATTTCTTTGGCATCTTGGTTAAAGCTTTTGATTCTTCATGCTTATTTGGAGTCGGGTAATTCCCCGCCTCAGAGGATTACGGCTCATTCTACTAGGTCAGTTTCCACTTCCTGTGTTTTTTAGAAAGAAGCTTCTGTTGATCAGATTTGCAAAGCAGCAACTTGATCTTCTTTGCTTATTTTTTCCTAAATTCTACCATTTTGATGTTTTTTTTTTCTTCAGTTTTTGGTAGAAAAATACTTCAGGCAGCTGTTTCAGTTTTTATTCTTCTGCTTATATTTTCAGTTTTTTTCATTATATGATTAAAACTTTTTGATTTGGGTTGTGGATTATTTTTTCAGCGGAATTGGCTGTCTTTATTTTTATCCCTCCCTCTCTAGTGACTCTTGCGTGGAGTTCCACATCTTGGGTATTTGCTATCCCATACGTCACTAGCTCATGGACTCTTGCCGATTACATGAAAGAAAACATAATTTATGTAAGAATTTGCATAAATAAAAAGAGAGAGAGAGATGCACTCAGCTGAGACAGAACAAAAGCTGGAAAAACTTCCGTGCCTGTTCATTTTATTATAGTGTGTCACTCAGGGTGCATACTCTTTTAGCACACTATGCCCCTTCACAGAGAAAAAATATCCTGTAGCATATCAGTCTGACCCTGCCCAATGACAGTCCAGCGCCGAAATACCAGGCAATTCTTCTCTGAACAAGAGAAACAACAACCCCAGACGATCGTTTCGGCCTTCTGTGGGCCTCGTCAGTGAGGTGCAGTCGCATCTCTCTAAGGGCATGTGTGCAAGGAGTCCACGTCTGGTTTCCCCTTTTACTCTTGGGGAGCCCCAAGAGCAATTTGCATAAATAAAAAGAGAGAGAGAGATGCACTCAGCTGAGACAGAACAAAAGCTGGAAAAACTTCCGTGCCTGTTCATTTTTATATTTATGCAAATTGCTCTTGGGTCTCCCTAAGAGTAAAAGGGGAAACCAGACGTGGACTCCTTGCACACATGCCCTTAGAGAGATGCGACTGCACCTCACTGACGAGGCCCACAGAAGGCCGAAACGATCGTCTGGGGTTGTTGTTTCTCTTGTTCAGAGAAGAATTGCCTGGTATTTCGGTGCTGGACTGTCATTGGGCAGGGTCAGACTGATATGCTACAGGATATTTTTTCTCTGTGAAGGGGCATAGTGTGCTAAAAGAGTATGCACCCTGAGTGGCACCCAAAAATGAACAGGCACGGAAGTTTTTCCAGCTTTTGTTCTGTCTCAGCTGAGTGCATCTCTCTCTCTTTTTATATTTATGCAAATTGCTCTTGGGTCTCCCTAAGAGTAAAAGGGGAAACCAGACGTGGACTCCTTGCACACATGCCCTTAGAGAAATGCGACTGCACCTCACTGACGAGGCCCACAGAAGGCCGAAACGATCAGCTGAGGTTGCTTCTCGGGCCTTTGGCTTGGATCAAGTGCAGTTTTCTGTGCTTGGTCTTGGTCTTGGTTTGCTGCCTGGAGACCTGCTCCTTCGGCCTGGGGTCCTTTCCCTTTGGGGTTTGGGCTCCTGCTGCTATTGGGGGGGGTGGCTACTCCTTAGGCGTAGAGCAACTGGGTAGTAGGGCCGTCCCCTTGGCCTTGTGGCATCGTCCCTGGACTTCAGCCACATGCTGCTTTTGGGGGGGCGCTCTGAAATCCAGCCTAAAGAGGTAATAGGGCAAATATGGCTACCAATGTGCCAAATGTTCCCCATAAACTTCGGGTGTTGATCTCTGAGGACTTTCGAGAGAAGATTGGTTTGGCTCATGTCCAGCAGGTGGTTTTGGAGGGTGTTTTGAAGATGCCAAGAGCAAGTTTGCATTGTGTTCAGTCATTCCCTTCAAGAGGAATTTTTGATGTGGCTTTCACCGATGAGCATTATTTACAGACCTGCTATCAACGGACTATTGATATGGCTGCTGCTCCAGAGTTGGTTGGCATGAAATTTGTTGCCTGTGTGCAGAGGGAGAGAAGAATCCCGGTGACAGTAGATATGTACAACCCTTGGGTCACTGATGTGGAAATTCGTCTGTTTCTTTGTCGCTACTTTGATGATGTTCAAGGAGGTAGCAAGCTGAAGAATCAGTTTGGGACTTTCAATGGAAAGCGCAGGTTCTGGGTGCGGTTTGTGCCTGATGAATTAGGTATTGGTGGAAAGAAACACCCTCCACAGACTTTCGCCATTGGTAGAAATAGAGGTTTCCTATACTATGATGACATGCCTCTTTTTTGCCGTAGTTGCAACCTGTTTGGTCACATTGCTGAAAATTGCCCAGGTGCCAGATGTCGAAATTGCGGTGAGGAGGATCATCTTGTTGCCCACTGTAGTAAACGCCGGACCTGTGACCTGTGTGGTTCTTCAAGTCATCTGTGCAGGATGTGTCCTTTGAAGATGTTTCAGGGGCTTGATAGAGTGAAGCCTTCCTATGCTGATGTTGCAAAAAAAACATCTTCAGTTGCAGCTGAGCCATCTGTGAATGAGGAGGAGGTCTCTGATGAGGCATTGAACTCTATATTACCTCTTTTGTGCAAGAAATCTGCATTTGGGGTCCCTGTCGGAGAGGTGTCTAATGCTCCTGTGGTGGTTCCTGTGGCTGAGAAGGTGGAGGAAGCCCAATCTCATCTTCAGGAAGTGGATCTTGCTACATCTAATGTGATAGCTGCTTCAGATGTTCTTGAAGCCCTGTTGCCCAATTCTGTGGATGATACTGTTGCTGTTCCTGTGACAGAGAATTATTTCTTCACTGAGTCATCTTGTGATGCTGCTCCTGATGCTGTTCTTGGTGAAGGGGAGAACATTGATTGGTCTGCTGTTGTGTCCTCTAGTTCTGAGGAGGATATGGACACTGAAGGGAAAAATAGCGAAAAATAGATGCGGATTCTGATGGATGGGAGAGTCCTGATTTGAATCTTACAGTAGTTAAGGGTGCAGATCCAGATACTACAAGTGATGCTGACTCTTTAATTTCAGAGTTTCCTTCTGTCTCTACTAAAGACGTTCCTTCTGACTCAAGCCAGTGTATAGGTGACTTTTCTGATGCCTCTTCTGTTGGTTATCTAGATAAAAGAGATGTGAACCAACTTGCTGAAGTTACTGGTTATGAGGCTGACAAGGGGGAGCCTAGGAGGTCGGAACGTCACAGAGGCAGATTTAAAGGATCTCCTTGGAGTCCTAAGAAAAAGAAAGGAAAGAAGAAGTCCTGATGTTATTTCTTTTTTTGTTTTTCTTTAATTTATTTTTGTGATGTCTCTGACCATTTATTCCCTTAATGTCAGGTGTATTACAACTATAGCAAGGAGAGCTGCAATTTTTAAATTATTATCTGTATGTTCTGCTAATATTTTTTGTTTGCAGGAATGTGGTCTCTCTGAACATCCTAAATGTGCTGACTGGGAATATGGTCCTAAAGTATGGTCTTGTTCTTCTGATAGGAATGGGGGGGGGGTGGGAGTTTTGTTTAAGGGGTTTAGTTTTTCTATCCTTAATGTAGTTCATATTGTCCCAGGTCGGGTACTTTTGGTTAGTTTTAGTTTTTGTGGGACTGTTTTTTGTTTGTTTAATGTATATGCTTCTCCAAATAGGGTAGAACGTTTGCTTAATTTCGAAACTTTAAAGTTTTTTCTGCCAGGCCGAGAGCCAACTTTTTTGGTTGGGGATTTTAATTGTATTATTAAGAATGGGGACAGAGAGGGTGGGAGTGATTATAGGGTGGATAGCTCAGGGAAGTTTTTACTTGATTTGCTTAAATCTTTCGGTTTGAAGGATGCCTTCGGGTCTGTTTCTTTTTCAGGGGAGGGTTTTACTTTCTTTAGTGATAGTGGTGGGATAAAATCTCGAATTGATTTTTGTTTTTTATCTAAATTTTTATGTGTTGATGATTTTTCTTTAAAGCAGATGCCCTTTACGGATCATGCCCTTTTAATGTGTAAGGTGAATTGTGATTTGAAGATCAAGTATGGTAAGGGTGTTTGGAAACTGAATGTGGATTTGTTAGAAGATGAGAAGTTTAAGCGTCAGTTTGTTTGGATGTATGAAAGGTGGCGTGAAAGAAAATGTGATTTTAGTAATGTGCTTATGTGGTGGGAATGGTTGAAGGTGGAAATAAAGAGGTTTTTTATTAAGAAAGGCTGTGAGAAAGCTAGAATGGAAAGGGAGTTGTATGATAAATGGTATCTGAGGTTGTTGTATTTGTATGAATTGAGAAATTGTGGTATTGATGTGCATGAGGAAATTGCTGAAGCAAGAAAGATAATTAAAAAGTGTATGTATGAAAAAGGAAAGAAAATTGTTTTTATGGCAAGATTGGAGAAAATGGAAAAGGATGAGTCTTGTAGTAAATATTTTTTTAAGAAAGCTTTTGAAGGAAAGACTGGTTTTGTTAGTGTTTTTGATAAGGTTGAGTGTGAAGTTAATGGTACGGATGGTGTTTTGCGTGAAGTTCATGAGTTTTACAGTGAGCTGTATAAAGAAAAAACAAGAGATGTTTTATTGGAAAATGAGTTGTTGGAAAACATTGAGGTTAAGTTGGAAAAATATGATAATGATTTGTTAGAAAGGGATCTAAGTTTGGATGAGATTGCAGAGGTTGTTAGGAGTTTTAAGAATGGGAAGGTACCTGGTTGTGATGGTTTGCCTGTTGAATTTTATACTTGTTTTTGGAATTTGATTGGGGTGGATATGTTGGATGTTTGTAAGTTTGTTTTTAGAATGAATGTTTTGCCTGTTTCAATGAGGAAAGGTTTGATTGTTCTGTTATTTAAAAAGGGTGATAGGAGAGATTTGAGGAATTGGAGGCCGATTACATTGTTGAATGTTGACTATAAGGTTATTGCAAAGGTGTTGGCAAATAGAATGCGTGGAGTGATTGGTAAGGTTGTGGGTGAAGAACAAGTGTGTGCTGTTCCTGGGCATCAGATTTCTGAAAGTTTGTTGTTACTACGCGATGTACTGTGGTATGTGAGGGAGAGGATGAGGTCTGTTGCGGTTGCTATTGTGGATTTTGAAAAAGCGTATGATAGGGTAGTGCATGATTTTATGTTTCATGTTTTAGAACGTTTAGGTTTTTCTGGTAAGATTATTGGATGGTTTAAATGTTTGTATAGTGATATTGTGAGTCAAGTCCAGGTTAATGGTTTTTTTGACTGAGGAATTTTGTGTTAAATCTGGACTGCGTCAAGGATGTCCTTTGTCTCCTGTGTTATTTGTATGTGTCATTGAGCCATTATTAACTAGTTTGAGGAAGGATAAATTAGTTAGAGGTGTGAGTGTTCCTGGTAGTAATGGAAGGTGTTTAAAAGTGATTGGGTATATGGATGATGTGAGTGTGGTATGTGAGACTCAGGCTGGTTTGAGGAGGGTGAAAACTTTAGTTGAATGTTTTTGTATGGCAAGTGGTTTCAGAGTTAATTGGAATAAGTGTAAAGTTAAAGTTTTTGGTAATGATAGGGAGATTGATTCCTGTGGATGACCTGTGACTGAAGGTGCAATTGAGGTGTTGGGTGTGAAATTTGATGTGGATTTGAAAGGCTTGGAAAGTTGGGAGAATGTTTTTGACAAAGTGAGTAGAAAACTTCAGTTTTGGTCTTTAAGGACTTTATCTTTGGAAGGAAAAATGTTAGTTATTAAATCGGTTTTGATCCCTATTATGTTATATTTGGCGTTAGTTTTTCCGCCACCTGAGAGGATTTTTCGGAGAATTTTGAGAGTGTTGTTTTCTTTTTTCTGGAGTTCTGGTATGGAGCGTTTGAAAAGAGATGTTGTTGTTAAGAGTAAGAATGTTGGTGGTAAGGGTTTTCCAAATGTGGAGAGATTTTTGGCTGTGAAATATGTTAGTAGGTGTGTGGTTCTGAGTGGTAAGGATAGCATGGCTGGTTGTATGGTAAAGTATGCTTGTGGAAATGTTTTAAGACGATATGGTTTATTTGAGATTGATAGAAAGAAACCGGTATGTTTTGCTGTTCCGTGGTTTTATGTAAGGGTGGAATGTTGGATTAAAAAATATGATTTGGAGAATGTTAGTAGGGAGATGTGGTGTGCAAACAGAATGGTGTTGAAAATATTGGAGAAGAAGGAAGGTCTTGAGTTGATTGGGGGTTTGAATGAAAATGAATGTGTGTTGGTATGGAAAAATGTGTGTAATAAGTATTTGATGAATAGGCAGAAAGATATCAGTTGGATGAGTGTGCATAAGTGTTTGCCAACAAGGGATTTTCAGAGAATGCGTCGTTTAGTGGCTTCAGAAGTGTGTCCTAGAGATGGTTGTTTTCAAAGCGAGAGTGTTATTAATTTGTTTTGGAATTGTGAGTATGCTAGGGATGTTTGGAGAAGTTTGAAAAGGATGATTAAGGGTTTGACTGGAGTGCAGTTTTTTACTTTTAATATGATGATGTATGGTTTGTGTGGAAGTGGTGTGGAAAAGGAGAAAGCAAGATTGATATGGTTGTTGGCATGTTGTGTAAAGGAGGTGTTGTGGGATGTGCGTAATATTTTGATTTTTAAGAAAGAGGTAGTTACTGTAGGTAATTGTGTGGGTATGATCCGTGGGAAGTTGTTTTTGTATTTTTCTTTTGGTAGGAGGCGATATGGGGAATTAGATTCTGAAGGCATCTGGAAGACAAAGAAGTGGAAGGATTGGATTATATAGTTTATATATATTTTTTTTTCCCTCCAGTTTGTTTTTGTCTGTATTTGAAATATGTTTAATTTTCTTTTGTGTGATTATTTAAGTTTAATGTTTGCATTTTGATTTTTTTCTGATGACAAAAATTTTGGTCAATATTTCAGTTTTGTAACAAGAGATATTTTGTTTGCATTTGTTATTATGATTTTATTTTGTATATATGCAAATATGATTATTTTTCTAATAAAAGAATTACGAAACGATCGTCTGGGGTTGTTGTTTCTCTTGTTCAGAGAAGAATTGCCTGGTATTTCGGTGCTGGACTGTCATTGGGCAGGGTCAGACTGATATGCTACAGGATATTTTTTCTCTGTGAAGGGGCATAGTGTGCTAAAAGAGTATGCACCCTGAGTGGCACCCAAAAATGAACAGGCACGGAAGTTTTTCCAGCTTTTGTTCTGTCTCAGCTGAGTGAATCTCTCTCTCTTTTTATATTTATGCAAATTGCTCTTGGGTCTCCCTAAGAGTAAAAGGGGAAACCAGACGCGGACTCCTTGTACACATGCCCTTAGAGAGATGTGACTGTACCTCACTGACGAGGCCCACAGAAGGCCGAAACGATCGTCTGGGGTTGTTGTTTCTCTTGTTCAGAGAAGAATTGCCTGGTATTTCGGTGATGGACTGTCATTGGGCAGTCAATTAAAGTGGAGAGTAACAATGATAACGTATACCTATCAGCTGAGAGCAGTGTGTTGATCAGCTAGCTCCCAACACGCAATGCAAGCGTTTGTTAGAATATCAAGTATTGATAGTGGAAAGTGACCAGGTCCTATGAGTTTCCCTACCTCGAGTTAGGACCGGTGAGAATCAATTACCACCGCTAAATGCACACGTATGAGGTTATAGGTGCAAACACTCTAGATAACTAATACATGTATATAAAGATGCCAACAGTCCACACTCCATACCTGTGTACTACTGGAACCTGAGCGACAGTCCGTTTCGGCAATATATCCGGTTTCTTTGCTGTGTGTGGATTGTCTCATTCAATTGGTATCCAGCTCCTGTGTGAGCTCCGGTGGCTGTAGTGGGTGACTCCTCCTTTCGTTAACGTCCCAGGTGTTGGGTGTATAGATGCGGTCAGGACAATGGTGCAATACTTAGCTGCTGTGCTACACTAAAGGCCAGGCAAGTGCAAACAAAATTGAAAAAAGGAGCACGAGCAGCAGATCTATGCACAAAGAATTTATTTACAGACAGTAAACATAGCGCATTGGCGCTCTGAGTGAAGAAAAACAAACACGTTTGTCAAACAATTTACAAAACGGTGAGAGGGGAGAAAAACCCCCCGGGGGTAAATACTGACAAACAAGGAGACTAGCTAGTAGGAAAACAGGTATACGCGTTTCAGCTTACAGCCTTACTCATTACCTGACTAAAACACAGTGAGGTGATCTTAAAAACAGTAGCTAGTCATCCCATTGGTGGATGGGAACACTCCCCCCAAATAATCCTCCAATGGGTGTTTAGTTACGTAGCCAAAGACACCTGGGGACGCACAGGGTTACACACTAAATACAGCATACTGTGAATACACTTGGAACAGAATAAGAATACAATTGAAACAAGATAGGAATGATAATAATAAGTGCTGCATAATTAATAAACGATAATAAACGATAGAAGATAATAATAAGCAGTACCCGTGCATGATATACAGTTTAATCCTATAATTACAAAACAATTACAGTGATCAAAGTAGAAGAAATGTGTTCAGTACAGCCGAGGGCAGAACAGATAGCTCCGGACCCAGCTGGACACACCTGTAGTGCTGGGACGCTGTTTCATAATGGCTGAAATGAAAACACAAATGATATAAGCACGGGATAACAATCGTTTACATCTAAAGACTAGCAAGCAATATAAAGATTATTATTGCTGAGATATATTCAGTACGCAATGTGTACACATACTGGACCTTGAGATATATCCATAACAGCAATAGTAATAATAATAATAATACTGCAGTTAACCCTCAGCAGAAATAAAGTTGATGCGGAGTCTACTAATACATAGGATCATTAACATATGTATTTCATGTCCCACCGGACCATAGGTGGCTTCACTATTAGAAAGAACCCCATTTACACTAGAGAAATAAGTCCATAGTGCATACCTGAGTCCCAAGGACCTGATAGGTTAGACTAGGGAAAGACTCCTTAGACCAAAATCCCACATTGAGGAAAGGAAAGACAAAGGAAAGACAATAAAATTGTCTTTTTAACAGAGTATTCAAGACAATATAGAGAAATCTGCCAAATAGTGAGGCATAATTTCAATATGCTATCTGCAGATGACAAACTCCAACAGGTAGTTACAGAAGGCCTAAGATACTCCTACAAGAAAAACAGAACAATAGGCAACATTGTGGCACCCACAAGAATTAAAAAGACAGGACAACCCATCTCTTCATGGTTGAGCTGTAAAGGTACATTCCACTGCCACCATCGCACATGTGTGGCTTGTGAGAAGCTGGCCCCTGGTGACCGGTTTATCTCACTAATGACAGGTCAGAATTTCATGATAGATTCTTGCCTCAACTGTAGGTCTACATATGTGGTTTATTTGATCTCTTGTAGGGAGTGCTCCCTCCAATATGTAGGCCTCACGACAAGAGAAGCTAGAACCCGTATTAAGGAGCACCTCAGTGACATTAGGGCGGGGGTACTCACCACAGCATTGATTCAACATTTTGCGGGGATACACCAGAAAGACACTAGTTCCTTCTCTTGGACCATTATTGAGAGGGTGGCTCCCTGTAAGGGGGGAGTCGACAGGGTCCACAGACTGGGGGAGAGGGAGGCCTTCTGGATTTTCAAACTCAAGACAAGAGTTCCAGGGGGCCTAAACTCGGAATATGACCTCATCAATTTCTGGTAGAGCCGACCCTCTCCCCCACCCGGTTCGCCCTGCACACATTAACTATATGTAGTCTTTCCACGCCACTTTAGGAGCGCAGTAGCCTACTATCTCAGGACTCCCTAGTCTAACCTATCAGGTCCTTGGGACTCAGGTATGCACTATGGACTTATTTCTCTAGTGTAAATGGGGTTCTTTCTAATAGTGAAGCCACCTATGGTCCGGTGGGACATGAAATACATATGTTAATGATCCTATGTATTAGTAGACTCCGCATCAACTTTATTTCTGCTGAGGGTTAACTGCAGTATTATTATTATTATTACTATTGCTGTTATGGATATATCTCAAGGTCCAGTATGTGTACACATTGCGTACTGAATATATCTCAGCAATAATAATCTTTATATTGGTTGCTAGTCTTTAGATGTAAACGATTGTTATCCCGTGCTTATATCATTTGTGTTTTCATTTCAGCCATTATGAAACAGCGTCCCAGCACTACAGGTGTGTCCAGCTGGGTCCGGAGCTATCTGTTCTGCCCTCGGCTGTACTGAACACATTTCTTCTACTTTGATCACTGTAATTGTTTTGTAATTATAGGATTAAACTGTATATCATGCACGGGTACTGCTTATTATTATCTTCTATCGTTTATTATCGTTTATTAATTATGCAGCACTTATTATTATCATTCCTATCTTGTTTCAATTGTATTCTTATTCTGTTCCAAGTGTATTCACAGTATGCTGTATTTAGTGTGTAACCCTGTGCGTCCCCAGGTGTCTTTGGCTACGTAACTAAACACCCATTGGAGGATTATTTGGGGGGAGTGTTCCCATCCACCAATGGGATGACTAGCTACTGTTTTTAAGATCACCTCACTGTGTTTTAGTCAGGTAATGAGTAAGGCTGTAAGCTGAAACGCGTATACCTGTTTTCCTACTAGCTAGTCTCCTTGTTTGTCAGTATTTACCCCCGGGGGTTTTTTCTCCCCTCTCACCGTTTTGTAAATTGTTTGACAAACGTGTTTGTTTTTCTTCACTCAGAGCGCCAATGCGCTATGTTTACTGTCTGTAAATAAATTCTTCGTGCATAGATCTGCTGCTCGTGCTCCTTTTTTCAATTTTGTCATTGGGCAGGGTCAGACTGATATGCTACAGGATATTTTTTCTCTGTGAAGGGGCATAGTGTGCTAAAAGAGTATGCACCCTGAGTGGCACCCAAAAATGAACAGGCACGGAAGTTTTTCCAGCTTTTGTTCTGTCTCAGCTGAGTGCATCTCTCTCTCTTTTTATATTTATGCAAATTGCTCTTGGGTCTCCCTAAGAGTAAAAGGGGAAACCAGACGTGGACTCCTTGCACACATGCCCTTAGAGAGATGCGACTGCACCTCACTGACAAGGCCCACAGAAGGCCGAAACGATCGTCTGGGGTTGTTGTTTCTCTTGTTCAGAGAAGAATTGCCTGGTATTTCGGTGCTGGACTGTCATTAAGCAGGGTCAGACTGATATGCTACAGGATATTTTTTCTCTGTGAAGGGGCATAGTGTGCTAAAAGAGTATGCACCCTGAGTGGCACCCAAAAATGAACAGGCACGGAAGTTTTTCCAGCTTTTGTTCTGTCTCAGCTGAGTGAATCTCTCTCTCTTTTTATATTTATGCAAATTGCTCTTGGGTCTCCCTAAGAGTAAAAGGGGAAACCAGACGCGGACTCCTTGTACACATGCCCTTAGAGAGATGTGACTGCAC
This sequence comes from Bombina bombina, assembly GCF_027579735.1. Classification (NCBI taxonomy): domain Eukaryota; kingdom Metazoa; phylum Chordata; class Amphibia; order Anura; family Bombinatoridae; genus Bombina; species Bombina bombina. The sequence goes on along the minus strand of NC_069504.1, from coordinate 312,475,235 downwards.
CTCACTGACGAGGCCCACAGAAGGCCGAAACGATCGTCTGGGGTTGTTGTTTCTCTTGTTCAGAAAAGAATTGCCTGGTATTTCGGTGCTGGACTGTCATTGGGCAGGGTCAGACTGATATGCTACAGGATATTTTTTCTCTGTGAAGGGGCATAGTGTGCTAAAAGAGTATGCACCCTGAGTGGCACCCAAAAATGAACAGGCACGGAAGTTTTTCCAGCTTTTGTTCTGTCTCAGCTGAGTGCATCTCTCTCTCTTTTTATATTTATGCAAATTGCTCTTGGGTCTCCCTAAGAGTAAAAGGGGAAACCAGACGTGGACTCCTTGCACACATGCCCTTAGAGAGATGCGACTGCACCTCACTGACGAGGCCCACAGAAGGCCGAAACGATCGTCTGGGGTTGTTGTTTCTCTTGTTCAGAGAAGAATTGCCTGGTATTTCGGTGCTGGACTGTCATTAAGCAGGGTCAGACTGATATGCTACAGGATATTTTTTCTCTGTGAAGGGGCATAGTGTGCTAAAAGAGTATGCACCCTGAGTGGCACCCAAAAATGAACAGGCACGGAAGTTTTTCCAGCTTTTGTTCTGTCTCAGCTGAGTGCATCTCTCTCTTTTTATATTTATGCAAATTGCTCTTGGGTCTCCCTAAGAGTAAAAGGGGAAACCAGACGTGGACTCCTTGCACACATGCCCTTAGAGAGATGCGACTGCACCTCACTGACGAGGCCCACAGAAGGCCGAAACGATCGTCTGGGGTTGTTGTTTCTCTTGTTCAGAGAAGAATTGCCTGGTATTTCGGTGCTGGACTGTGATTGGGCAGGGTCAGACTGATATGCTACAGGATATTTTTTCTCTGTGAAGGGGCATAGTGTGCTAAAAGAGTATGCACCCTGAGTGGCACCCAAAAATGAACAGGCACGGAAGTTTTTCCAGCTTTTGTTCTGTCTCAGCTGAGTGCATCTCTCTCTCTTTTTATATTTATGTAAGAATTTACCTGATAAATTAATTTCTTTCATATTGGCAAGAGTCCATGAGGCCCACCCTTTTTATGGTGGTTATGATTTTTTGTATAAAGCACAATTATTCCAATTCCTTGGTGATGCTTTCGCTCCTTTCTTATCACCCCACTTCTTGGCTATTCGTTAAACTGAATTGTGGGGGTGGTGGGGGTGTATTTATAGGCATTTTGAGGTTTGGGAAACTTTGCCCCTCCTGGAGGAATGTATATCCCATAAGTCACTAGCTCATGGACTCTTGCCAATATGAAAGAAATTAATTTATCAGGTAAATTCTTACATAAATTATGTTTTTTTTGGCTGTAGAGTTAATATGTGCAGTGTATGCAGTTATCCTACCCCTCATGACGGCCTTGGATGCATGCCAGTATAATTCTAGATTGTCGGGGTGTTGTGCATTATCTGTAGCGAAGTCTACCCAGAAGGATTGCAGGCTCTGGCAGGAGTCCACTTTATTATATAAATAAGAAGGGAACCTCCACGTCTTGTGTTTAGAGTCAATGGGGCTAGGGTCTAACATGATTGAAATAGGCGCGTGATCGGAAATAGTAATAGGGTGTATTTTTGTTAATGAGATAATGGGCATAAGACTCGGAGAGGTGAGAAAAAAGTATATCCTAGATAGGGTGTGATGTGACTTGGAGATACATGTGTAGTTCCTATCTTCTGGATTACGCTATCTCCAGAGATCAATCAACCCTAAACCCTCTCTAAGTTCCAAAATCTACCTAGCCCCTCTTTTCTGCTTTTGTGAGCATACACCTGGGGCCCGGGGCTGTGCCGGTTCCAGAAATCTATCTAACGGGGACTTTTTTGCAATGTTAAAATCTCCCCCAATAATAATTGGGAGATCACTATGCTGTGCAATGCAAGACTGCAAGTGGTGCCCGAATTTAGTGGTGAAGATATTCGGACCATATACATTACAAAGTAGGTATGTCTTGGATGCTACATGGAGGTTGGTGACTATGTATCAGCCTTTTGTGTCTGTACATGTGTCTACTCCCTTCCTTCTACCCTCTGTTGGAGTGTTAGGTACGTATCCCACCCACCTAATCTTTAACTTATCATGCTCCTCTTGTGTCAAATGGGTCTCCTGGAGTAGGGCTACGTCTGCATGTATAGAATTTAAATAGTGCAAGATTTTACTATGTTTTGCTGGGGAGGTGATACCACCCACATTCCACGAGACAATATTACATCTCAGAGCCATAGGTCAAGAACTGCCAGGTATCCAACTCTAGGGATACTGAGTGTTTATAAAGGGGTGTGAGACGTGCTGTAGTGTGTCCCCAACAAGTGGCTATAGAGGTGATAAATGGATATTCACATGGGTTGTACATGTATTTTATGCAGTTAGTATTGAGAAGGTGTACTGTTGGTGAGTACTCACAACAGGACAGTGTAGTAAGGTGCAGGCGCATTTAAGACAAAGGTCCCCTGAAGGCCAAGACTGTTGTGCTGTGGGGACCCCCTGGAGCAAAGGTATCCAACCTGTAAGGCAAAAAACGAAAACAGTAATATGTAACAGAAAGTTTGGTCCAAACGACTCATCAATCTTAGAAGTGGTTCCAGGACAGGGAACAGAGGGTGAATGGGCTTATTTTACAGGCAAACATGGTCATCATCTTCCAGATTATTAGTAGGGAGGTGCAAATCTAACTCAACTATGAGACCAAGAGCCCTGGCCCCTAAATACATCTGAACTAAGATAAGAAATTAGTTGAGATAACATTCAAATTTGTGCATACTAACAGTGCCAACATAATAACAGTTCAAAATGTGCATACCAGGGGGGCAACAGTATTGTTCTCTTTAACCCCTTAATGGCTGAGGACGTGCAGGGTACGTCCTCAGAAAAAAGGCAGTTAACGCCTGAGGACGTACCCTGCACGTCCTCGGTGTGGAAAGCAGCTGGAAGCGATCCTGCTCGCTTCCAGCTGCTTTCCGGTTATTGCAGTAATGCCTCGATATGGAGGCATCCTGCAATAACCTTCTACGGCCATCCGATGCACCGGACATCGATGGCCGGTATCGTTGGTGGGTGGGAGCCGGTGTGGGAGGTGGGTGGCGGCCATCGATGGCCCTGGTCATGTGGAGGGGGGCGGGATCGTGGGTGGGGGAGTCCGGGGGCGCGCGCGGGCGCGCGCACGTGCACGAGGGGGCGGGCGCGTGCACGGGGAGGGAGCGGGTGGGAACCGCTACACTACAGAAAAATGTGTCCCAAAACAAAATAAAAGTGGGACTTAGAATGTAAAAAAAAACCTTAGGAGTCATTTAGGTGGTGGGGGTTGGTCCGTGGGGGACCGTGGGGTGCCCTACAAAAAAAAAAAAAAAAAAAAAAAAAATAAACATTTGTTTGTGTGCAAACTGGGTACTGGCAGACAGCTGCCAGTACCCAAGATGGCCCCCAATAAGGCAGAGGGGGAGGCTTAGAGAGCTGTTTTGGGGGGATCAGGGAGGTTGGGGGCTAAGGGGGGATCCTAAACACAGCATATGTAAATATGCTTTTTTTTTTCTTTTAGAAAAAAACAAAAAAAAAACTTTTATTTTAGTACTGGCAGACTTTCTGCCAGTACTTAAGATGGCGGGGACAATTGTGGGGTGGGGGAGGGAAGGGAGCTGTTTGGGAGGGATCAGGGGGTGGGATGTGTCAGGTGGGAGGCTGATATCTACACTAAAGCTAAAATTAACCCTGCAAGCTCCCTACAAACTACCTAATTAACCCCTTCACTGCTAGCCATAATACACGTGTGATGCACAGCAGCATTTAGCGACTTTCTAATTACCAAAAAGCAACGCCAAAGTCATATATGTCTGCTATTTCTGAACAAAGGACATCCCAGAGAAGCATTTACAACCATTTGTGCCATAATTGCACAAGCTGTTTGTAAATAATTTCAGTGAGAAACCTAAAATTGTGAAAAAATTGACGTTTTTTTTTTATTTGATCGCATTTGGCGGTGAAATGGTGGCATGAAATATACCAAAATGGGCCTAGATCAATACTTGGGGTTGTCTACTACACTACACTAAAGCTAAAATTAACCCTAGAAGCTCCCTACATGCTCCCTAATTAACCCCTTCACTGCTGGGCATAATACACGTATTGTGCGCAGTGGAATTTAGCAGCCTTCTAATTACCAAAAAGCAAAGCCAAAGCCATATATGTCTGCTATTTCTGAACAAAGGGGATCCCAGAGAAGCATTTACAACCATTTATGCTATAATTACATAAGAGAAACCTAAAGTTTGTGAAAAAAATTGTGAAAAAGTGAACAATTTTCTTTATTTGATCGCATTTGGCGGTGAAATGGTGGCATGAAATATACCAAAATGGGCCTAGATCAATACTTTGGGATGTCTTCTAAAAAAAAATATATACATGTCAAGGGATATTCAGGGATTCCTGACAGATATCAGTGTTCCAATGTAACTAGCGCTAATTTTGAAAAAAAGTGGTTTGGAAATAGCAAAGTGCTACTTGTATTTATTGCCCTATAACTTGCAAAAAAAGCAAAGAACATGTAAACATTGGGTATTTCTAAACTCAGGACAAAATTTAGAAACTATTTAGCATGGGTGTTTTTTGGTGGTTGTAGATGTGTAACAGATTTTGGGGGTCAAAGCTAGAAAAAGTGTGTTTTTTTCCATTTTTTCCTCATATTTTACAATTTTTTTTATAGTAAATTATAAGATATGATGAAAATAATGGTATCTTTAGAAAGTCCATTTAATGGCGAGAAAAACGGTATATAATATGTATGGGTACAGTAAATGAGTAAGAGGAAAATTACAGTTAAACACAAACACCTCAAAAATGTAAAAATAGCCTTGGTCCCAAACGGACAGAAAATGGAAAAGTGCTGCGGTCATTAAGGGGTTAACAGTACTATGGAACAAAAAGTTTGTTCTAAACGATTAGTCAGTCCTAGAAGTGGCCCCAGGGCAGGGAAGAGAGGGTAATTGGGCTTAGTTTGGAGGCAAAGATGGTCACAATCCTCCAGATTCTTAGTAGGGAGGGGCAAATCTAAATAAACTAAGAAACCAAGATACCTGGCCCTTAAATACACATGGACTAAAAATATTAGTTGAAATAACATTCAAATTTATGCATACTAACAGTGCAAACATAAGAATTATTAAGAATGTATATACAGGACGGGCAGCAATATTGCTCTCTCTTCATCCCTCCTTGCCCTTTCATTGAAGGGTAGGAGATGCTACGCTCTTTGGTGGTTCGAGAAGTAAACAGCCTCTTGAGCCTTGAACAGTCTATAAAAATGAGAAGAAAAGTCAAACATTGGAGCATTAGAGCATCTCTATTACAATATAGTTCCTGAAACATTGAGTCCTCTTTAATTTGGTGGGAGTACGATCTGTGTTGTCCCTCTTTAATCATCCGGCATTGTTCTGACCCTCCGAGTCCAGGTAGGCTTGTAATTCTTTGCGAGTGCGGAAGATTTTAGCTCCCGAGGCGGTTTGTAGCCTTAGCTTGGCTGGGTACAGCAACGCAGCCCATCGTCCCTCCCTATACAGGCGGGAGTACAGGAGAGCAAAGTCCTTACGCAACTTGGTCACTTCTGCTGAGAAGTCCTGAAATACCAGAATCTTCTTCCCCTCAAAGACAAGGTCTCCTGGGTGAGCTATATATGCCCGCAGCAAGGTAAGCTTTTCTTCTACAAGATATGACGAGTCCACGGATTTCATCCTTACTTGTGGGATATTAACCTCCTGCTAACAGGAAGTGGCAAAGAGCACCACAGCAGAGCTGTATATATAGCTCCTCCCTTCCCTCCACCTCCAGTCATTCTCTTTGCCTGTGTTAGTAATAGGAAGAGGTAAAGTGAGGTGTTAGTTTTAGATTCTTCAATCAAGAAGTTTTTTATTTTAAATGGTACCGGTGAGTACTATTTTCCTCAGGGAGATATGGAATGAAGAAGATTTCTGCCCTGAGGTTGATAATCTTATCAGATGTAACTAAGATCCATTTTGGTTCCCACAGAGCTTCTGAAGGTAGTGCAAGAGAAATCTTCAGTGCGGAGAACGGTGTCATGCTACAAGCAGCATTGAGGTATGTTCACTCTTTTTTATTTCTGAGGAGACTTGTTATATCAGAACTGGCTGACATTTTTCCCTGCAAGGGAAGGGGTAAGCAGTAGACCTGTATCACTAAGGGTGTTACTGAAATTCCTGTGTGTTATACATATTGCTTTGACATATCTGTATTGGGGCTTGACACTGGGAGAGGCAGCTTTACATTTATATATTTATTAGTTAAAGTCAGTAGGGCTGCAGTTTCTTGTTAAAAGATTTTAAGTACAGGGGACCACATGGCTTTCTTTTTCAAACCGCTTCCCATGTGGTTAAACAGACTGTTGAGACGACGTTCATGATGGGCGGGGCCTATTTCGCACGCTCAGACGCACAATGTACTCTGACTAAGAAGGCAGCAGGCATTAGCTCCGGTGGAGCCTAAAGTTGTGTTCTGATCACCGGATTGTTGTTGAGTCATTTTTCAGTACCCTGCGGGCAGGTAGGCGCCACAGCAGAGCTGTGGCGAGGTGCAGGGGTCATTTTTTCTGTTAACATATATTTTTTTAATTAAAATGTCTCTTAGAGGGTAATTTCACCTTTTACTTATAGGGTGCAATAATTTTTGGGACAATTGAATTATTATATTTAATTGTTTAGCGTTTTTAAATGTTTTGTGCAGTTTGAGAAAAAATTGTTGCGTTTTTTATTTCTTAAAGGCGCAGTACACATTTTTCTAAAAGTTGTTTGAATCAATAAATTAGGTGATTTACGACTATTGTGGCTATTACTAGTCTGTTCAACATGTCTGACATTGAGGAAACTAATTGTTCTATGTGTTTAGAAGCCATTGTGGAACCCCCTCTTACTTTGTGTACCTCTTGTACTGAAAGGGCCTTACAATGTAAAAAGCATATTTTAGGTAAAGAAAGTGTGCCTAAGGATGATTCTCAGTCTGAAGAGAATCAGGATATGCCATCTAATTCTCCCCAAGTGTCACAACCTTTAACGCCCACTCAAGCGATGCAGAGTTCCTCAAATGCGTCTAATTCTTTTACTCTGCAGGATATGGCTGCAGTTATGTCAACTACCCTTACAGAGGTATTATCTAAGTTACCAGTGTTACAGGGTAAACGTAGTAGGACAGGAATTAATGTGAATACTGAGTCCTCTGATGCTTTGTTGGCTATTTCCGATGTACCCTCACAGGGCTCTGAGTTGGGGGTCAGGGAATTGCTGTCTGAGGGAGAACTTTCAGACCCAGGAAGTATGTTACCTCAGACAGATTCGGACGTCATGTCCTTTAAATTTAAGCTTGAACACCTCCGCCTGTTACTTCGGGAGGTTTTAGGGACTCTGGATGACTGTGACCCTATTGTGATTCCACCAGAGAAATTGTGTAAAATGGACAAATATCTAGAGGTACCTACTTACACTGATGTTTTTCCGGTTCCTAAAAGAATTTCGGAAATTATAAAGAAGGAATGGGACAGACCGGGTATACCGTTCTCTCCTCCTCCTAATTTCAAGAAAATGTATCCCATATCAGACGGTCCCTAAGGTGGAGGGAGCTATATCTACCCTGGCTAAGCGTAAAACTATTCCTATTGAGGACAGTTGTGTTTCAAAGACCCTATGGATAAGAAGTTAGAGGGTCTTCTAAAGAAATTATTTATTCATCAGGATTTCCTTTTACAACCCACATCTTGCATTGTTCCTTTTACCACTGCAGCAGCTTTTTGGTTTGATGCTCTAGAAGAGTCTCTGAAGGTTGAGACCCCTTTAGAGGACATTTTAGATAGAATAGGGCTCTCAAGCTAGCTAATTCTTTTATTACAGATGCCGCCTTTCAAATTGCTAAGTTGGCGGCGAAAAATGCAGTATTTGCCATTTTAACGCCGAGAGCGTTATGGTTAAAATTGTGGTCTGCTGATGTGTCATCTAAATCAAAGCTCTTAGCTATTCCTTTCAAGGGGAAGACCCTATTCGGGCCTGAGTTGAAGGAAATAATTTCTGACATTACTGGAGGTAAAGGTCATGCTCTACCTGTTAAGATTAGGGGTAAACAAAATAATTTTTGTTCCTTTCAAAATTTTAAAGGAGTACCCTCTGCTTCCTCTTCCTCCACAAAGCAGGAAGGGAATTTTACTCAGGCTAAGTCCGTCTGGAGACCCAACCAGGCTTGGAACAAGGGTAAGCAACCCAAGAAGACCGTTGCTGCTACAAAGACAGCATGAAGGGACGGCCCCCGATCCGGATCTAGTAGGGGGCAGACTTTCTTTACCCAGGCTTCGGTAAGAGATGTTCAGGACCCCTGGCACTGGAAATCGTGACCAACGGGTATCAACTGGAATTCAAAAATTTTCTCCCAAGAGGGAGATTTCTTCTTTCACAGTTGTCTGTAAACCAGATAAAAAGAGAGGCGTTCTTACGTTGTGTAAAAGACCTCTCTACTATGGGAGTGATTCGTCCCGTTCCAAGATTAGAACAGGGACAGGGATTTTACTCAAATCTTTTCGTTCATCAGTTCCTAAGGTTTGCCTTCCTGGACAAACATTTTCAGTTCGTGGCTCTTCCCTTCGGGTTGGCCACAGCACCCAGGTTCTTCACGAAGGTTCTAGGGTCCCTTCTGGCGGTTCTCAGGCCGCGGGGTATAGCAGTGGCGCCTTATCTGGACGATATTTTGATTCAGGTGTCAACTTATCATCTGACAAAATCTCATACAGACACGGTGTTGTCCTTTCTGAGAACTCACGGATGGAAGGTGAACCTAGAAAAGAGTTCACTAGTTCCACGGACAAGGGTTCCCTTCTTGGGAACTCTGATAGACTCTGTAGACATGAAAATATTTCTGACGGAGGTCAGAAAGTCAAAAATTCTAAATACTTGCAGAGCCCTTCAGTCCAATCCTCGGCCATTAGTGGCTCAGTGTATGGAGGTAATTGGATTAATGGTAGCGGCAATGGACATCATTCCGTTTGCTCGTTTTCATCTCAGACCACTGCAGCTGTGCATGCTCGGACAGTGGAATGGGGACTATGCAAATTTATCTTTTCCGATAAATCTGGATCAAGAGACCAGAGATTATCTTCTTTGGTGGTTGTCGCCGGATCATCTGTCCCAGGGGACAGAGTAGCGGGACCCCTACTGGGTTGGGGTGCAGTCTGGAATTCCCTGAAGGCTTAGGGTGTATGGACTCAGGTGGAGTCTCTACTTCCAATCAATATTCTGGAATTGAGAGCAATATTCAATGCGCTTCAGGCATGGCCTCAGTTGGCTTTGGCCAAATTCATCAGATTCCAGTCGGAGAACATCACAACTGTGGCTTATATCAATCATCAGGGGGGAATGAGGAGTTCCTTAGCGATGACAGAAGTATCCAAGATAATTTGTTGGATGGAGGCCCACTCTTGTTATCTGTCAGCAATCTATATCCCAGGAGTAGAAACCTGGGAAGCTGATTTTTTAAGCCGTCAGGCCTTTCACCCGGGGAGTGGGAACTCCAACCGGAGGTATTTGCCTCACTGATTCTCCGATGGGGCAGACCGGAATTGGATCTGATGGTATCTCGACAGAATGCCAAGCTTCCAAGATACAGATACAGGTTGAGGGATCCTCAGGCCGAACTGATAGATGCCTTGGCAGTGCCTTGATCGTTCAGCCTAGCTTATGTGTTTCCACCGTTTCCTCTCCTTCCCCGCGTGATTGCTTGGATCAAACAGGAGAGAGCTTCAGTAATTCTGATCGCGCCTGCGTTGCCACGCAGGACTTGGTATGCGGATCTAGTGGACATGTCCTCTCTGCCACCGTGGAAACTTCCATTGAGACAGGACCTTCTCATTCAAGGACCTTTCCAACATCCAAATCTAAATTCTCTGCAGCTGACTGCTTGGAGATTGAATGCTTGATTTTATCTAAGCGGGGATTCTCCAATTCGGTCATCGATACTTTGTTACAGGCACGTAAGCCTGTAACTAGAAAGATCTACCATAAGATATGGCGTAAATATTTTTTTTTGGTGTGAATCCAAAGGCTACTCATGGAGTAAAGCTAGGATTCCCAGGATTCTGTCTTTTCTCCAAGAAGGATTGGAGAAAGGGTTATCAGCGAGTTCCTTAAAGTGACAGATTTCTGCTTTGTCAATTTTGCTACACAAACGTTTGGCAGATGTTCCAGATGTTCAATCTTTTTGTCAGACTCTAACCAGAATTAAACCTGTCTTTAGAACAAATTCTCCACCCTGGAGTTTGAATTTAGTTCTTAGAGTTCTTCAAGGGGTTCCGTTTGAACCCATGCATTCCATAGATATTAAATTGTTATCTTGGAAAATTTTGTTTTTGGTTGCTATTTCTTCTGCTCGTAGAGTTTTCTGAGCTTTCAGCATTACAATGTGATTCGCCTTATCTTATCTTTCATTCTGATAAGGTGGTTTTACGTACCAAACCTGGATTCCTTCCTAAGGTTGTTTCAAATAAGAATATTAATCAGGAAATTGTTGTTCCTTCCTTGTGTCCTAATTCTTCTTCTAAGAAGGAGCGTCTGTTACAGAACTTGGACGTGGTCCGTGCCTTGAAGTTTTACTTGCAGACGACTAAGTATTTCCGTCAATCATCTTCATTATTAATTTTTTTTTCTGGAAAGCGTAGGGGTCAGAAAGCTACGGCTACCTCTTTCTTTTTGGCTGAAGAGTATCATCCGCCTGGCATATGAGACTGCTGGACAGCAGCCTCCTGAAAGAATTACGGCTCATTCTACTAGGGCTGTGGCTTCCACATGGGCTTTTAAAAACGATGCTTCTGTTGAACAGATTTGCAAGGCTGCAACTTGGTCGTCTCTTCATACTTTTTCCAAATTTTACAAATTTGATACTTTTGCTTCTTCTGAGGCTGTTTTTGGGAGAAAGGTTCTTTAAGCAGTGGTGCCTTCCGTTTAGGTCTCTGTCTTGTCCCTCCCGTTTCATCCGTGTCCTGTAGCTTTGGTATTGTATCCCACAAGTAAGGATGAAATCCGTGGACTCGTCGTATCTTGTAGAAGAAAAGTAAATGTATGCTTACCTGATAAATTAATTTCTTCTATGATACGACAAGTCCACGGCCCTTCCTGTCATTTTTCAGACAGTTTTAGATTATATTATATTTTTTATAAACTTCAGTCACCTCTGCACCTTTGGCTTTTCCTTTCTCTTCCTAACTTCGGTCGAATGACTGGAGGTGGAGGGAAGGGAGGAGCTATATATACAACTCTGATGTGGTGCTCTTTTCCACTTCCTGTTAGCAGGAGGTTAATATCCCACAAGTAAGGATGAAATCCGTAGACTCGTCGTATCGTAGAAGAAATTAATTTATCAGGTAAGCATAAATTTACTTTTTTTGATAGTTGAGGCACTTAAATATAACTTGACGTGGTCTGGAGTTTCAAGGCCATTGTCTGGGCCTATACGGTGGGCCCGCTCCACGTCAAGGTGTAGATGGTCTGGGTTCATTTTCAACAACCTAGGAAGCGTCAGGGCCGTGAACTCAAGTAGATCCTTATTTTTAAGCATTTCTGGAACCCCCACCAAACGGAGGTTGTTCCGACTGCTGCGGTTTTTGAGGTCATCTACCTAGTCTAGGAGTGCTTGATTTTGACACTGGAGCTGCCGCAGAGTAGCGGAGGCCGAGTTCTACCTATCCTCCACATCTGATATACGTTGTTCTACATGTGTGATTCTTGTGGAGAACTGGCATACCTCGGTAGTGAGAGTGTCCACTCCCACCTGAAGAGATTCCATCTTCGGTAAGAGGAACAATTTGAGTTCTTGAAGCAGCATAGTAGAGTCGGCCACCACTGTGTCTGGTGATTTGGGGGAGGGCGGGGCCTTGACATGTACCTCCACTGTAGGCCGTCTCTTATCTATTTGCTTGTTCCTAGATGTCATCCTTCCTGTCAGTGTATTCGGGATGGCTGTAAAGTATTGATCTACCCTCATATAGGAGACACGCTGCTTATTTCTAACAGGGAAGCCCAGTTATAGAGGCTGACGGTGCCTTGAAGGTGTCTTTGTGTGTTTATGTGTATACTTTTGCCAATCCTTGAAGGGATGATTGATTAGAAGTAGGATTCCAGAGTATGCCCACCCGCACTCACTCCAGCAATAAGGCAGATAATTTAAAAAAAATAGTAGGCTCCTCTATCCGGTTTTTCTCCCCAGTTACAAGCCAAACAAGAATGTATAAGTATGGTCAGGGAAGATTAGGGGTTCAGCAAAGCGTCCCTGGGTATTGTAGATGTGCATCTGCCTCACAAGGCAGCTATATAGGTAATGCGTAGGGTGCTGTAACTAGACCGGGTTGCATGTAGGCTTCAACCGCTTCAGTACCACTACCTTGTCTTCCTATGTGGCGTTTCACAGGCAGCCCGGATACAAGTGTGGCGAACAGAGTATGGGCCTCTAGCAGCACCTATGTCCCGGTACCTCTCACTCCCCCAGAGGCCTTCTATGCCGGTACCTCTAACTCCCCCAGAGGCCTTCTATGCTGTTATCCTGATGTGGTTTCTGTATGCAGCGTTTTGTTTTATTCCTTTTAAGTCTGATGCTTTATGCACGTGTCGTGCTAACTCACCCCACTGGTCTCAGACTCTGTGTAGTGGTAGCGGAGGTCATATGGGGAACCGGTCCGTATCTGAGGTTTCTGCAGCTTTGTGTGGGGCGCTGTAACAGCTCAGGCAGAGGAGGCCCTCTTTCCAAAATGGCGCCTGGTAACTCCTGAGCACTGCCGTGTGAAATGCTTCTTCAGGGACAAGGGCGATAATCTGCCCTTTACGCTCAAACACCAGTTGGGGTCCACCACAGCCCACCACCCAACAAGGTAACTGCGTGGGAGAGATGGACAGCAGCGTTTGTGACAGTTTTTTTTAAAGCTAAAGCAGCGGAGCTCGTCTTCCACGCTGCTGGTCCAAAGCTCCACCCACTGGAAGTGAAAAAATTCATACAATTTTAAACATCATATATATACAGTATATAACACATAAATCTTTAAAACTCCAATAAAAATATAAAGTGAACTACACTATCGAATATGTCACTGTCCCTAGGTGCAGTTTGTTTAGCATTTTTCTGTGCGACAACAAACCACCTTTAACAGATGAAACAAGAAGTACTTGTGGTGATGTATGTTGGTTCAAAGGTAGCACACAAATGTAAGTACTCACAGAATGCCAATGTAAAAGATGCACAATCAAATGAAAGCAGAATCCATCTGCAGACAAAGAAGATCAAACTATCTTGTGTACAAACTGGAGCCTTGCAACGTTATCTGTATCAGTTCGTTCTTGACACAGAGTACAGACCATACTACAAGGTGGGTCACAAGGAGCGATCAGTTTATCACAGGGTAAACAAGGCTGAAACGTGTTGCTCTTAATGTTCTAAATACACACTCTGTAAATAGTTCTAATTGTGCGCACTACATTGGTTCTAACGTACAGGATTTAAAATTTCTGAGATGTCTTCTTTTTAAAAATATATATTCTTGCGTAGCAATGTTTGATTGTGTTAAAGCCAGCATATTAAATTTGGAAATATTGTAGTTTTGAAACATTAATATACTGTTTGTGGTAGGTAAGTATTAGACAATGTGCACTCCAGATATCCATATATGACCGCCTTGGGTGCAGCAAAAGCAAATGTAGAGCAAGACGAGAAAGCACACTCCAAAGGACTTTTCTTCTGTTATGTGTGATCAGTCCACGGGTCATCATTACTTCTGGGATATAACTCCTCCCCAACAGGAAATGCAAGAGGATTCACCCAGCAGAGTTGCATATAGCTCCTCCCCTCTACGTCAGTCCCAGTCATTCTCTTGCACCCAACGACTAGATAGGATGTGTGAGAGGACTATGGTGATTATACTTAGTTTTTATGACTTCAATCAAAAGTTTGTTATTTTACAATAGCACCGGAGCGTGTTATTACTTCTCTGGCAGAGTTTGAGGAAGAATCTACCAGAGTTTTTTACTATGATTTTAACCGGAGTAGTTAAGATCATATTGCTGTTCTCGGCCATCTGAGGGAGGTAAAAGCTTCAGATCAGGGGACAGCGGGCAGATGAATCTGCATTGAGGTATGTAGCAGTTTTTATTTTCTGAATGGAATTGATGAGAAAATCCTGCCATACCGTTATAATGACATGTATGTATACACTTCAGTATTCTGGGGATGGTATTTCACCGGAACTACTCTGTTAAAAGTCACTAATCCTTTTAATAAGTATTTATCATGTTAAACGTTTTTGCTGGAATGTAGAATCGTTTACATTTCTGAGGTACTGAGTGAATAAATATTTGGGCATTATTTTCCACTTGGCAGTTGTTTGGTTTTAATTGTGACAGTTTCGTTTCTCTTCACTGCTGTGTGTGAGGGGGAGGGGCCGTTTTTGGCGCTCTTTGCTACGCATCAAAAATTTCCAGTCAGTTACTCTTATATTTCCTGCATGATCCGGTTCATCTCCGACAGATCTCAGGGGTCTTCAAACTTCTTTAGAGGGAGGTAGATTCTCTCAGCAGAGCTGTGAGAATTTTATATTGACTGTGAATAAAAACGTTGCTCTGTAATTTTTATGTCAAATTTAATTATTGTTATTTTGCTAATGGGAACAAACCTTTACTAAAAGTTGTGTTGTTTTAAAGTTTGATGCTATAACTGTTTTTCAGTTCATTATTTCAACTGTCATTTAATCGTTTAGTACCTCTTTGAGGCACAGTACGTTTTTGCTAAAAAAGATTATAACCAAGTTGCAAGTTTATTGCTAGTGTGTTAAACATGTCTGACTCAGAGGAAGATATCTGTGTCATTTGTTCCAATGCCAAGGTGGAGCCCAATAGAAATTTATGTACTAACTGTATTGATGCTACTTTAAATAAAAGTCAATCTGTACAATTTGAACAAATTTCACCAAACAGCGAGGGGAGAGTTATGCCGACTAACTCGCCTCACGCGGCAGTACCTGCATCTCCCGCCCGGGAGGTGCGTGATATTATGGCGCCTAGTACATCTGGGCGGCCATTACAGATAACATTACAAGATATGGCTACTGTTATGACTGAAGTTTTGTCTAAATTACCAGAACTAAGAGGCAAGCCTGATCACTCTGGGGTGAGAACAGAGTGCGCTGACAATACTAGGGCCATGTCTGATACTGCGTCACAGCTTGCAGAGCATGAGGACGGAGAGCTTCATTCTGTGGGTGACGGTTCTGATCCAAACAGATTGGATTCAGATATTTCAAATTTTAAATTTAAATTGGAGAACCTCCGTGTATTACTAGGGGAGGTTTTAGCAGCTCTCAATGATTGTAACACCGTTGCAATACCAGAGAAACTGTGTAGGTTGGATAAATACTTTGCGGTACCGGCGAGTACTGACGTTTTTCCTATACCTAAGAGACTAACTGAAATTGTTACTAAGGAGTGGGATAGACCCGGTGTGCCGTTCTCACCCCCTCCAATATTTAGAAAGATGTTTCCAATAGACGCCACCACTCGGGACTTATGGCAAACGGTCCCTAAGGTGGAGGGAGCAGTTTCTACTTTAGCTAAGCGTACCACTATCCCGGTGGAGGATAGCTGTGCTTTTTCAGATCCAATGGATAAAAAATTAGAGGGTTACCTTAAGAAAATGTTTGTTCAACAAGGTTTTATATTGCAACCCCTTGCATGTATCGCGCCGATTACGGCTGCGGCAGCATTTTGGATTGAGTCTCTGGAAGAGAACCTTAGTTCATCTACGCTAGACGACATTACGGACAGGCTTAGAGTCCTTAAACTAGCTAATTCATTCATTTCGGAGGCCGTAGTACATTTAACCAAACTTACGGCTAAGAACTCAGGATTCGCCATCCAAGCACGTAGGGCGCTGTGGCTAAAATCCTGGTCAGCTGATGTTACTTCTAAGTCCAAATTACTTAATATACCTTTCAAGGGGCAGTCTTTATTTGGGCCCGGTTTGAAAGAAATTATCGCTGACATTACAGGAGGTAAGGGCCACGCCCTACCTCAAGACAAAGCCAAAGCTAAGGCTAGACAGTCTAATTTTCGTCCCTTTCGGAATTTCAAAACAGGAGCAGCATCAACCTCCACTGCACCAAAGCAGGAGGGAGCTGTTGCTCGTTACAGGCAAGGCTGGAAGCCTAACCAGTCCTGGAACAAGGGCAAGCAGGCCAGGAAACCTGCTGCTGCCCCAAAGACAGCATGAACCGAGAGCCCCCGATCCGGGACCGGATCTAGTGGGGGGCAGACTTTCTCTCTTCGCCCAGGCCTGGGCAAGAGATGTTCAGGATCCCTGGGCGCTAGAGATCATATCTCAGGGATACCTTCTAGACTTCAAATTATCTCCCCCAAGAGGGAGATTTCATCTGTCAAGGTTGTCAACAAACCAGATAAAGAAAGAAGCGTTTCTGCGCTGTGTACAAGATCTGTTATTAATGGGAGTGATCCATCCGGTTCCGCGGTCGGAACAAGGTCAAGGGTTCTACTCAAACCTGTTTGTGGTTCCCAAAAAAGAGGGAACTTTCAGGCCAATCTTAGATTTAAAGATTCTAAACAAATTCCTAAGAGTTCCATCGTTCAAAATGGAAACTATTCGGACAATCTTACCCATGATCCAAAAGGGTCAGTACATGACCACAGTGGATTTAAAAGATGCTTACCTTCACATACCGATTCACAAAGATCATCACCGGTATCTAAGGTTTGCCTTCCTAGACAGGCACTACCAGTTTGTAGCTCTTCCATTCGGATTGGCTACGGCTCCAAGAATCTTCACAAAGGTTCTGGGTGCTTTTCTGGCGGTACTAAGACCGCGAGGGATTTCGGTAGCTCCGTACCTAGACGACATTCTAATACAAGCTTCAAGCTTTCAAACTGCCAAGTCTCATACAGAGTTAGTTCTGGCATTTCTAAGGTCGCATGGATGGAAAGTGAACGAAAAGAAGAGTTCTCTTTTTCCTCTCACAAGAGTTCCATTCTTGGGGACTCTTATAGATTCTGTAGAAATGAAGATTTACCTGACAGAAGACAGGTTAACAAAGCTTCAAGATGCATGCCGTGTCCTTCATTCCATTCAACACCCGTCAGTAGCTCAATGCATGGAGGTGATCGGCTTAATGGTAGCGGCAATGGACATAGTACCTTTTGCACGCCTACACCTCAGACCGCTGCAATTGTGCATGCTAAGTCAGTGGAATGGGGATTACTCAGATTTGTCCCCTACTCTGAATCTGAATCAAGAGACCAGAAATTCTCTTCTATGGTGGCTTTATCGGCCACACCTGTCCAGGGGGATGCCATTCAGCAGGCCAGACTGGACAATTGTAACAACAGACGCCAGCCTACTAGGTTGGGGCGCTGTCTGGAATTCTCTGAAGGCTCAGGGACTATGGAATCAGGAGGAGAGTCTCCTTCCAATAAACATTCTGGAATTGAGAGCAGTTCTCAATGCCCTTCTGGCTTGGCCCCAATTAACAACTCGGGGGTTCATCAGGTTTCAGTCGGACAACATCACGACTGTAGCTTACATCAACCATCAGGGAGGGACAAGAAGCTCCCTAGCAATGATGGAAGTATCAAAGATAATTCGCTGGGCAGAGTCTCACTCTTGCCACCTGTCAGCAATCCACATCCCGGGAGTGGAGAACTGGGAGGCGGATTTCTTGAGTCGCCAGACTTTTCATCCGGGGGAGTGGGAACTTCATCCGGAGGTCTTTGCCCAAATACTTCGACGTTGGGGCAAACCAGAGATAGATCTCATGGCGTCTCGCCAGAACGCCAAACTTCCTCACTACGGGTCCAGATCCAGGGATCCGGGAGCGGTTCTGATAGATGCTTTGACAGCACCTTGGAACTTCGGGATGGCTTATGTGTTTCCACCCTTCCCGCTGCTTCCTCGATTGATTGCCAAAATCAAACAGGAGAGAGCATCAGTGATTCTAATAGCGCCTGCATGGCCACGCAGGACTTGGTATGCAGATCTAGTGGACATGTCATCCTGTCCGCCTTGGTCTCTACCTCTAAGACAGGACCTTCTGATACAGGGTCCATTCAAACATCAAAATCTAACTTCTCTGAAGCTGACTGCTTGGAAATTGAACGCTTGATTTTATCAAAACGTGGTTTTTCTGAGTCGGTTATTGATACCCTGATACAGGCTAGGAAGCCTGTTACCAGAAGGATTTACCATAAAATATGGCGTAAATACCTATACTGGTGCGAATCCAAAGGTTACTCCTGGAGTAAGGTTAGGATCCCTAGGATATTGTCCTTTCTACAAGAAGGTTTAGAAAAGGGTTTATCAGCTAGTTCATTAAAGGGACAGATTTCAGCTCTGTCCATCTTGTTACACAGGCGTCTGTCAGAAAATCCAGACGTCCAGGCCTTTTGTCAGGCTTTAGCTAGGATCAAGCCTGTGTTTAAAGCTGTTGCTCCGCCATGGAGTTTAAACTTAGTTCTTAACGTTTTACAGGGTGTTCCGTTTGAACCCCTTCATTCCATTGATATAAAATTGTTATCTTGGAAAGTTCTGTTTTTAATGGCTATTGCCTCGGCTCGAAGAGTCTCTGAGTTATCAGCCTTACATTGTGATTCTCCTTATCTGATTTTTCACTCAGACAAGGTAGTTCTGCGTACTAAACCTGGGTTCTTACCTAAGGTAGTCACTAACAGGAATATCAATCAAGAGATTGTTGTTCCATCCTTGTGTCCAAATCCTTCTTCAAAGAAGGAACGTCTTCTACACAATCTGGATGTAGTTCGTGCCCTCAAGTTCTACTTGCAGGCAACTAAAGATTTTCGCCAAACTTCTTCCCTGTTTGTCGTTTATTCTGGACAGAGGAGAGGTCAAAAAGCTTCTGCTACCTCTCTCTCTTTTTGGCTTCGTAGCATAATACGTTTAGCCTATGAGACTGCTGGACAGCAGCCTCCTGAAAGAATTACAGCTCACTCCACTAGAGCTGTGGCTTCCACTTGGGCCTTTAAGAATGAGGCCTCTGTTGAACAGATTTGCAAGGCTGCAACTTGGTCTTCGCTTCATACTTTTTCCAAATTTTACAAATTTGACACTTTTGCTTCTTCGGAGGCTATTTTTGGGAGAAAGGTTCTTCAGGCAGTGGTTCCTTCTGTATAATGAGCCTGCCTATCCCTCCCGTCATCCGTGTACTTTTGCTTTGGTATTGGTATCCCAGAAGTAATGATGACCCGTGGACTGATCACACATAACAGAAGAAAACATAATTTATGCTTACCTGATAAATTCCTTTCTTCTGTTGTGTGATCAGTCCACGGCCCGCCCTTTTTTAAGGCAGGTAAATATCTTTTAAATTATACTCCAGTCACCACTTCACCCTTGGTTACTCCTTTCTCGTTGATTCTTGGTCGAATGACTGGGACTGACGTAGAGGGGAGGAGCTATATGCAACTCTGCTGGGTGAATCCTCTTGCATTTCCTGTTGGGGAGGAGTTATATCCCAGAAGTAATGATGACCCGTGGACTGATCACACAACAGAAGAAAGGAATTTATCAGGTAAGCATAAATTATGTTTTATCCAAAGTAAAATTCAGTTTATTGGTGAATGTTTTCCGGTCAATAAGACCCGTCCTCAGACAAAAAGTGTACAGTTTAACTTACCCACCACCAGTCTTATAACCCGTGGTGAAAGCCGCTCAACGCAACGTTCTGATTATTATGAGACAGGACATGGCACTAATAAGCCCAACCGACAAACATCAACATACAGCAACAATAAATGTCAGGTACCAAGCGGGATATGGCCAGAATAAGCTAAACTACTCCCATGATAGGTAGCCATAGCAACCAGGTAACGCCACATAAAGGCGTGCTTAAAAACCATATGGTACGGCTTAAGCTGGCAACATCACCTAAAGGGACCCACATCTAATACTGATATAATATGTATCACACCCGGTTGTTATAGCAAAAAACAATATGGTTGTCAGGAAAGAAATAGCACCTATGCTCTATACAGACGAGCAACAGGGATCGCAAGGTTTAATTCCAGCCCAAACCAGACACCAACAGGAGAGTATCCTAGGAAATCATCGCTAGCAGCCATCGTCAGATAAAGACGTATTTAGGCAATACATGGTGCGATTTAGGTAGGAAAAACCTCGGACACCCACATTCGAACAGAGGGAATGTAAAAAGTTACACTAGACTTAAAACAGCACTACCAAGGGAGAATATCTAATGTAAAAATCTAATGTAAAGGATAAATCGTGGATCTCAAATGGGTCCATGGAACATTTTAAAAGAAGACCTGCCAATCAAGATGGGTATTTAGTCCCTTTGGCGTTAGTGTGTCCAGATGAAAAGTCCATTTGGCCTCTTTCTGCAGCAATACTTTATTACGATCACCTCCTCTGTTCATAGGGGGATGTGATCAATGATTGTATATTTGAGATCTCTCACTTTATGTTGAAATTCTTCAAAGTGCGGTGCTACTGGTTGCTCTGATGTTCCTTTTTTGAGAGCCATCCGGACGGCTGAGCGATTGTTCGCCATCCGGTTACGAAGATCATCTGAAGTCTTACCGACGTAAAATAAACCACACGTACAGTGTAGTAAATACACGATGTAAGTCGTAGTACATGTCAAACGATTTTGTAACTTTTTCTGTTGTGCGGATGAGTAAAGGGTCTTACTTTTATACCGACTTATAGGACTGATCCGTTTGAATTATTCATTGATACTAAAAAGTTCCAACGGCAGTTATTCTTGAAAGAAAAATTTATGGATAGTGGATCAGAACAAAAACAGTTTCGCAAAAAATCCACATATACTCCGCAATCCTATAATCCCAGTATTAACAGGTTTACGAGACTTAACATTGGAAGGAATGAATGAATCTATTAAACACCACAGTAATGATATGTTCAATAACTTTACAACTGAGGAATGGACAGCACTAAAAAAGCTCTCCAATGACAAAACAGTGATCATACGCGAAGCAGGCTAAGGTGGAGTGGTGGTCTGTGAAAACCTTGTATTACCTTGTATCTAATCTTCTTTAGACTGCCCCCTTATTTCAGTTCTTTTGACAGAGTTGCATTTTAGCCAATCAGTACTGACTCATAAATAACTCCATGGAAGGTGAGCAGAATAATATCTATATGGCACACATGAACTAGCACTGTCTAGCTCTGAAAAACTGTCGAAATGTCCTGAGATAAGAGGCGGCCTTCAGGTGCTTAGAAATTTGCTTTTGAGCCTACCTAAGTTTAGCTTTCAACAAAGAACACTAAGAAAACAAAGCAAATTTGATGATAAAAGTAAATTAAAAAGCTGTTTAAAATGACATGCCCTATCTGAATAATGAACATTTTAATTTTGACTAGCCTGTCCCTTTAATAGCTTTTTATCCACCATCAAGGAGGATGGGAACCCTGGCTCCTCTTGACGCTGGGCCCTCTTCATCTAAGATCTGGGTGTGGAGGGCCCATCTTCACGGAGGTGGACTTCTGCGGCCTCTTACCCTTCCGCTGCTCCGCAATCTTCTTCAACGTCAGGGCCCTCTGCATCTAGGCACCGGGGGACCATCTTCTCGGTGGAGGAGGCAGACTTCTGCATCATCTTCCGCCGCCTCCGCTCAACGTTGAGGCCTTTTTCATCGAGGCACCAGGGGACCATCTTCGCAGGTGCAGACTTTTGCAGCCTCATCCGCTGGCTTCCGCAATCTTCTTTTCTTTGGCTCTCTTCGGGGGGCCCTCCTCTTCATGCAGTCGTCGCTGCACACTGAAAACGCAGAAGCGCTGAGACCCTATATATAGCGTTACCACTTAATTTCAATTGGCTGATTTCAAGTCAGTCAATCCCTATTGGCTGATTTGATTCAGCCAATCGCAAAAACTTTTTAAAATTTAAATTCTAATCATCCAAAAGAAAAAAATGACAGTTAATAGTACATACGGTGGGTATGTGGCAATTTCGAGGTTAATAGTAAGCGACTTGTGTTGGGTATGTGGTGATTTAGAGGTTAATAGTTAGCAACTTGCAGTTGGTATGTGGCGGTTTAGATGTTTATTAGTGTAATGTTAGTTTGAGATCGTAGGGATCTTAGGTTTAGGGGTAACAGGATTAGCCGTTATGCACAGCAGTTTTATGCTAGGGATCTTTTTACTAGACATCACCTATATGGATGTTGTCTAATCCAACATTGCCGTCCAATGGCATGTATAGTAAACGCCTCTCGGCAATGCGGCTATGATGGGAGGTTGGAATATTTCAACAAGCTCGCTCGACATAGCGGCAGATCCCTTGGAAAGTGCAATGAGGCGGCAAAAGATTCTATCATCTGGGCCTTGGTAGCTTCATATTAGAGAGCTGTTTTGCAATGTACTATGTGGCTTTTGTTTTGTGAAATTATTTTTCATGCTTCTTCTTTACTGCTCTCCATAGCTACTCAAACAAAAGAGACCCTTGCTAGTTATTCATCACCTTATCTATATAATGTAGTAGGAGAATACATGATGTTTCACTGAGGTACAGTAAGAAGAGGCATAAGACTATATACTGCTTTCATCACCCTGTAATTCTTCTTTTAAGATAATGCTCAGTCTACTGTTAACATACAGATCTGAATGATAATTCCCATGCAGAACCACTGTTTTGCCTCCACATTGACTATCTACTAGCTTCCATTTAGGCTGATACCTGTCCTTGAGTAGCACATGGGTAGCACATTGGTAGCACATTTATAGTGCCATAGAAGACATCCAAAGTAGTGGTCTTTTTCAGAACACTTTTTTTTTAAAATTATAAATATAACTATACTTAGGGGTTATATTTTGAATATGTAAATGCCAACTTAGAGATGTTTAGGCTCCTTTAAAAGCTGAAACTCCTGTGCTTCGTAGTCATTATTCTCCAATAAATATGTGGGTATTTCTCTTTTTAGTGCATTACCTATTGGTTTCAAAACCAATTTAAAAAGTTCTGATTTTAACATTTTCTTACAGAATTATTTTTACCATGCATAAATACTCTAATTTGCATGACAGAAATGTTTGAGTTTAAAGTCTTTCTAATTAAAGTAATATTCATTTGTTTTACTACTTTAGATTATGACCCATTTTTGTAAAAATGTTTACAAAAGGACACAATTATCTAATGCAGCTGATCTACAAAGAACATGTGCTGACTGTTTTCAGAAAACTAGAGAAAAGCCAGATATTTACAGATTTTTTTTTTTGCTTCTGCATGACTTTGCCAGAGCATGGTTTTATAGCTGAAGTGACTACATGGAACCTTGTCTGCCGTCTCGCCCTTTAATTTCCTCCAGAGAATCCAGTTCCCTAACTAACTTAGCATTGTGGACTTCTCATTTCTACCTCTTTTATTAGTTACATAGATTAGATCATATGAACTCATGAACTTTATTCAGCTGAGTGACATAATGTGAAATCTATGTGTTTGAAGTCTATATGATACACAAAATGTGTTAGACTCCCCCCCCCCTCATTTTCGCTATAGCACTTGAATCATCAATAATAGTTATGAAGCTTTATGCTTGATGGAGTGAGGTAGAAATGTCTCTAAAGTCCACATGATACCAGGGTTCTACCTCTGTTCCTGTCTTTTTTTTTTAATTTTTTTCCTTAGATTCAGTTCTCTTTCCATCATAATTATTAGAGTATGGTAGGATGTGCTGTTTCTCTGTAAGTTTTATAGAGAGAAACAGCACATCCATTGTTACCTTACAGAGAGTGCTAAGCTTGTGTAAGATATATATATATATATATATATATATATATATATATATATATATATATATATATATACACACAGAGAGAAATGCACTCACAGGAACGAACAACCAGCTCAATACCATTGTTAGCCTGTTCTATGGCGATTTACCACCTGGGTGCAACTTCTTTTAGCCCAGCAATGCTTTTCACAGAGTAGAACTTTCCTGTAGTATATCAGTCTGGTCCTGCCTATTACGGTCAGTCCAGCGCCAAAATACCAGGCAATTCCTCTCTGAACAAGGAACACAGCAACCCCAGACGATCGTTTCAGCCTTCATTGGGCCTCGTCAGTGAGGTGTAGCAGTATTCCTCTAAGCACACTGAGCAAGGAGTCCACGTCTGGTTGCCCCTTTTTCCCATAGGGAGACTAAATACACACAGAGAGAAATGCACTCACAGGAACGAACAACCAGCTCAATACCATTGTTAGCCTGTTCTATGGCGATTTACCACCTGGGTGCAACTTCTTTTAGCCCAGCAATGCTTTTCACAGAGTAGAACTTTCCTGTAGTATATCAGTCTGGTCCCGCCTATTACGGTCAGTCCAGCGCCGAAATACCAGGCAATTCCTCTCTGAACAAGGAACACAGCAACCCCAGACGATCGTTTCAGCCTTCATTGGGCCTCGTCAGTGAGGTGTAGCAGTATTCCTCTAAGCACACTGAGCAAGGAGTCAACGTCTGGTTGCCCCTTTTTCCCATAGGGAGACTAAATACACACAGAGAGAAATGCACTCACAGGAACGAACAACCAGCTCAATACCATTGTTAGCCTGTTCTATGGCGATTTACCACCTGGGTGCAACTTCTTTTAGCCCAGCAATGCTTTTCACAGAGTAGAACTTTCCTGTATTATATCAGTCTGGTCCCGCCTATTACGGTCAGTCCAGCGCCGAAATACCAGGCAATTCCTCTCTGAACAAGGAACACAGCAACCCCAGACGATCGTTTCAGAGTGCACTTCTCTCTGTATGTGTATATATATATATATATATATATATATATATATATATATATATATATATAAAGAATTTGTGACCATTTTCATATTATTTCCCAGCTGTCACAGGAATCTAGCCACACCTTAATCTCAACTAGCGTTGCCTGTGACCAGCAGTTGTAGTGGCTAGTTGATAGTTCTGCACTGTGTACTCTCTCCTACCCTGCAGTGATCCAATTGTCCAATTCTGCTTCAAATACACCTTTGATGTATCTTTGTTAATTTTTCCTTTTTATAGTGGTTAACTGGTTTCAATTTCTGTAAACCATATGCCTCTGTGCATTTTAAATTAATTTTGTTCTGTTTCATGTGTTGGCGCACAAACAACAATTTTATTAGTGCATGTTGTTCTTCCTCTAAACAGTTACACAAGGATTTTGATGCTTTGCAGCTGAAACACTGCCTTTTAACGTCTTCAGTACTGGGATGGACATTATCATATCACTCATTGCAAGAGATCTTTATTTCATAGGGATTATTTAGGTGCCAATATATCCTCTTGAAGTCAAAATCCTTCAAAAAGCCACTATATGCCAAGTTCAAAGAAGCTTGATTGCCAGACACTGGGTAAACAGTGTTCTGGTTATTGATAAACTGTAATTTTACAAGGTACTCTATCTGTTCATTAAAAAATTTATATAAGTAGTAATCACTTGGCAGTTCAGGAATCATATGTTGTCCCAGTTCCCTAGGGTTCTTTCTCAGAAAACAGTTACCAAAACCTGCATACTGGTTTTTACCATTGAGCCACTGGTTTATATGAAAGCATAGTGGTGTTACCATTAATTGCTAACTGAGAGGACAACATAGGTGTAAGACTTCAAGACCCTTTGGTCCCTTTGAGGCCTATTTATCAAGCCGTATGCTGGATAAATAGAATATGCTGGAATTCCGCAGCGTAATTGTGGCGAGCTTGATTCGACCCAATTATCAAAGCCTACAGACCGGCAAAAGTTGAAATTTGTGACGTAACATACAATCCGCCGGTCTCAATCCGACACAGATCGACGCTTATGTCATTACAGATGTTCCGAATATAAATTCGGCGTTATCAAACTTCTAACGGGTTCACTCGCCACTATTCCGGCCCAGCGTACCTGGTTTTCAATCCACCACCCTGGAGGCCGCGGATGCCGTAGGAATCAATGGGAGTCCAAAAGCAGCGAAAGCTTATGTTCGATGCTGCCCGATATCCCATTGATTTCTATGGTAGAAAACAAATTACGTTTACACCTAACACCCTAGCATTAAACCCGAGTCTAGACACCCCTAATCTGCCGCCCCGACATCGCCGCCACTTACATAATGTTATTAACCCCTATTCCGCCGCTCCCGGACCCCACCGCAACATAAATAAAGTTATTAACCCCTATCCTGCCGCTCCCCGACACTGCTGCAACTAACTAAATGTATTAACCCCTATCCCTCCGCTGTCGGAGCCCACCACAACTAAATAAATGCATTAACCCCTAAACCCCTGGCCTCCCACATCACAACCACTTACTAAACCTATTAACCCTAAACAGCCAGCCCCCCCACATTGTCATAAACTAAATTAAGCTATTAACCCCTAAACCAAACAACCCGCTAACTTTACATTAAATTTTAACTCATCCCTATCTTATAATAAATTTAAACTTACCTTTAGAATTAAATTAAACTATATTAAACTATTAATTAACCTACCCTAACTATTATACTAAAATTACATTAAACTATATTAAACTATTAATTAAGCTACCCTAACTATTATCCTAAAGTTACATTAAACTACAAATTAAATTAACTATATTACATATTTAAAAACCTAATCCTATTGAAATTATTTAAATCTACAATAAAGAATTACTAAGTTACAAAAAAATAACAACTAAGTTACACAAAATAAAAAACACTAAGTTACATAAAATAAAAAATAAATGATCAAATATTTAAACTAATTACACTTAATCTAATAGCCCTAACAAAATACCCCCCCACCCACAAATAATGTCTTTGAAGAAACAACACTAGTTGATTCATGTGAGATTCTGAAGAATGTGAAGACTGAGCTAGTACCATGATATCATCCAAATAAGGAAACACCTCAATACCCCATTCTCTGATTACAGAGAGTAGGGCACCGAGAACCTTTGAAAAGATTCTTGGAGCTGTCGCTAGGCAAAATGGAAGAGCGACAAATTGGTAATGCTTGTCTAGAAAAGAGAATCTCAGAAACTGATAGTGGTCTGGATGAATCGGAATATGAAGATATGCATCCTGTAAGTCTATGTACGTCTATCGTGGACATATAATGCCCTTGCTGAACAAAAGGCATAATAGTCCTTATAGTCACCATTTTGAAAGTTGGCACTCTTACAAAACGATTCAACATTTTCAGATCCAGAACTGGCATGAATGAATTTTCTTTCTTTAGGACAATGAATAGATTTGAATAAAACCCCAGACCCTATTCCTGAAACGGAACTGGTATGATTACCTCTGAAAGCTCCAGGTCTGAAACACACTTCAGAAAAGCCTGAGCCTTTACTGGATTTGCTTGGATGCGTGAGAGAAAAAATCTTCTCACAGGAGGTCTTTCCCTGAATCCTATTCGGTACCCTTGAGAGACAATACTCTGAATCCATTGATTTTGGACAGAATCTGCCCACATGTCTTGGAAGAATCTTAATCCTGCCCCCTACCAGCTGAACTGGAATGAGGGCCGCACCTTCATGCAGACTTGGGGGCTGGCTTTGGTTTCTTAAATGGTTTAGATTTACTCTAACTTGAAGAGGGTTTCCAATTGGATCCAGATTCTTTAGGGGAAGGATTAGGTTTCTGTTCCTTATTTTGTCAAAAGGAACGAAAACGGTTAAAAGCTTTAGATTTACCCTTACGTCTTTTATCCTGAGGCAAAAAAACTCCCTTCCCCCCCAGTAACAGTTGAAATAATCGAATCCAACTGAGAACCAAATAAATTATTACCTTGGAAAGAAAGAGATAGTAATGCCAGCATTCCAATATTTGAGCCACAAAGGTCTTCTAGCTAAAATACCTAAAGACATAGATTTAACATAAATTTTGATGATATCAAAAATGGCATCACAGATAAAATCATTAGCATGTTGAAGCAAGCGAACAATGCTAGATAAATCAGTATCCATTTTATAGGCATTTTGAGGTTTGGGAAACTTTGCCCCTCCTGGTAGGATTATATATCCCATATGTCACTAGCTCATGGACTCTTGCCAATTACATGAAAGAAACCCTGTTTTGATCTGCTCCATACCGCACTCCAATACCAGCGCTGCTTAAGTCAGCAGTGAGCTGGTTGTACGTGCTCGTGCACGATTTCCCCATAGACATCAATGGGGAGAGCCAGCTGAAAAAAATGTCTAACCTGTAAAAAAGCAGCATAAAGCTCAGTAACGCAGCCCCATTGATTCCTACAGGGAAACACATTTTATGTTTACAACTAACACCCTAACATGAACCCCCGAGTCTAAACACCCCTAATCTTACACTTATTAACCCCTAATCTGCCAACACCTACATTATACTTATTAACCCCTAATCTGCCGCTCCGGACATCGCCGCCATTATAATAAACATATTAACCCCTAAACAGCCGCACTCCCGCATCACAAACACTAGTGAAATAGTATTAACAGCCGCACTCCCGCATCACAAACACTAGTGAAATAATATTAACCCTTAATCTGCCGCACTTAACATCGCCGCCACCTACCTACATTTATTAACCCCTAATCTGCTGCCCCCAAGGTCGCCACCACTATACTAAATTTATTAACCCCTAAATCTAAGTCTAACCCTAACACCCCCTAACTTAAAAATAATTAAATCTAAGTCAAACCTACTATTAATAACTAAATAATTCCTATTTAAAACTAAATACCTGTAAAATAAACCCTAAGCTAGCTACAATATAACTAATAGTTACATTGTAGCTAGCTTAGGGTTTATTTTTATTTCACAGGCAAGTTTGTATTTATTTTAACTAGGTAGAATAGTTACTAAATAGTTATTAACTATTTACTAACTACCTAGCTAAAATAAATACAAAGTTACCTGTAAAATAAAACCTAACCTGAGTTACACTAACACCTAACCTTAAACTACAATTAAATAAATTACCTAAATTAAATACAATTAAATAAATTACATACAATTACCTAAATTACAAAAAATAAAAAACAAATTACAGGATATCTCGCTGTTCCAATCAGCCAATAGAATGCAGACTCAATCCTGTTGGCTGATTGGATCAGCCAATAGGATTGAAGTTTAATCCTATTGGCTGATTGCATCAGCCAATAGGATTTTTTAAACCTTAATTCCGATTGGCTGATAGAATTCTATCAGCCAATCGGAATCTAAGGGACGCCATCTTGGATGACGTCACTTAAAGAGACATTCATTCTGGAACAAGACTTTGCTGGAAGAGGATGCTCCGCTCCGGATGTCTTGAAGATGGACCCGCTCTGTGCCGGATGGATGAAGATAGACGATGCCGTCTGGATGAAGACTTCTGCCTGTCTGGAGGACCACTTCTCCCGGCTTGGATGAAGACTTCTCCCGACTTCGTTGAGGACTTCTCCCGTCTTCTTTGAGGATGAATGTCGGATCTTCAAAACTGTAAGTGGATCTTCAGGGGTTAGTGTTAGTTTTTTTTTAAGGGTTTATTTATATTACTTTTAGGTTAGGGTTTGGGCAGCAATTGAGCTAAATGCCCGTTTAAGGGCAATGCCCACCCAAATGCCCTTTTCAGGGCAATGGGGAGCTTAGGTTTTTTTAGTTAGGGTTTTATTTGGGGGGTTGGTTATGTGGGTGGTGGGTTTTACTGTTGGGGGGGTTGTTTGTATTTTTTTCAGATAAAAGAGCTTATTTTTGGGGGGAAATGCCCTGCAAAAGGCCATTTTAAGGGCTATCGGTAGTTTATTGTAGGCTAGGGTTTTTTTTTATTTTGGGGGGGCTTTTTTATTTTGATAGGGCTATTAGATTAGGTGTAATTCGTTTAAATATCTTGCAATTTGTTTTTTATTTTATGGAATTTAGTGTTTTTTTTTTGTAATTTAAGTAATTGTATTTAATTTATTTAATTGTATTTCATTTAGGTAATTTATTTAATTGTAGTTTAAGGTTAGGTGTTAGTGTAACTCAGGTTATTTTACAGGTAAATTTGTTTTTATTTTAGCTAGGTAGTTAGTAAATAGTTAATAACTATTTAGTAACTATTCTACCTAGTTAAAATAAATACAAACTTGCCTGTGAAATAAAAATAAACCCTAAGCTAGCTACAATGTAACTGTTAGTTATATTGTAGCTAGCTTAGGGTTTATTTTATAGGTAAGTATTTAGTTTTAAATAGGAATTATTTAGTTATTAATTGTAGGTTTTATTTAGATTTATTTTAATTATATTTAAGTTAGGGGGTGTTAGGGTTAGACTTAGATTTAGGGGTTAATAAATTTATTATAGTAGCGGCGATGTTGGGGGCGGCAGATTAGGGGTTAATAAATGTAGGTAGGTGGTGGCAATGTTAGGGACAGCAAATTTAGGGGTTAATAATATTTAACTAGTGTTTGCGAGGCGGGAGTGCGGCGGTTTAGGTTGTAATATGTTTATTATAGTGGTGGCGATGTCCGGAGCGGCAGATTAGGGGTTAATAATTTTATTTTAGTGTTTGCAATGCGGGAGGGCCTTGGTTTAGGGGTTAATAGGTAGTTTATTGGTGTTAGTGTACTTTTTAACACTTTAGTTATGAGCTTTATTCTACGGCTCTGTAGTGTAAAACTCATAACTACTGACTTTGGAATGCGTTACGAATCTTGCGGGATAGGCTGTACCGCTCACTTTTTGGCCAAAAAAAAAAAGGTTTGTAATACTGGCGCTATGGAAGTCCCATTAAAAAAAAGACTTTACGGAAATTGCGTAAGTTGATTTGCGGTAAGGCCAAAAAAGAGTGCGGGACAGCTGTACCTACAAGACTCGTAATAGCAGCGGTAGTAAAAAAGCAGCGTTATGAGCCTTAACGCTGCTTTTTTACTCATAACGCAAGACTCGTAATCTAGCGGAGTATTTGGTATTGCAGTAACAATTGCGCAATATTATTATTTGTAACAAAGATTTTACAGGGCATTCATTCATTACACATCCTTTTTTATTTAACATTAGTTTTTTTATAGTAGTAGTTTTTTAGTTGTTTTTTTTGTTGAAATTAGAGTGAAAGTTTTCTATGGAGAGAGTAATTTTAAAGATTTTTTTTTTCTTTTTGAAATTCTAGCCTTCAACCACAAAAGGATAGAAAAACAAGGGGCGCCAACATAGTGTGAATCAGTTTGGAAAACTGGAAAACAGTAGTTATAATAAAATCTACTCACAAGTGGAGTGGCACCTAGAACCAACTGGGTGCATACAGGCAGGCTGACATTCAGGACCAGCAGTCAGTACGCTGGGGGTCTCACCCGGGAGACCTGTGGGTGGGTCAGATGAGGTAGATGGAGTCGGCTGTGTGTCGTCTGGTTTGGAAAACTGGAAAACAGTAGTTATAATAAAATCTACTCACAAGTGGAGTGGCACCTAGAACCAACTGGGTGCATACAGGCAGGCTGACATTCAGGACCAGCAGTCAGTACGCTGGGGGTCTCACCCGGGAGACCTGTGGGTGGGTCAGATGAGGTAGATGGAGTCGGCTGTGTGTCGTCTGGTGAGCCGGATCGCCACTGTGGAAGTCCAAAGGGCTGTGTTGTTTATCCCAAAAGGGTAGCTGCTCACACGATCAACCTTGTTTCCAAACGAGTTTCCAATGTCAGTGTATGGAACAAAGGGATAAAAACCAAACTGGGTATAACCACTGCAAACTGTGGTAATATTAAAAAGGCACAGAAAACCGGGTCTGTCTAAAAACAAGTATTTAATTGCTACGCGTTTCTCAGTCCGTAAAGGACCGTTTCCTCAGGCATATACAAAGGTGTTCAACAGGCTACCATTTATACCTGACAGTGACCCGGAATCAAAATGTGGAGGTCATCTCCAAAAAATTGACAATAAAATGTTAAAAAACAAAAATACAATAAAAAATGGAACATGTATCAACATTGTGTTTGAGCAGCAATCAGATAATATATTCATATCATGAAAAAACAAAAAACAAAAAGAACAAACATAAAAACAGCATGTATTTGCATTGATGAGTAACACCTGTGATAGTGTTTCTGAAAAGAAAAAAAAAAAAAAAAAAAGCGCTAAACCTGTGTATGTATCCTATCCTATAGATAAACATGTTGTCACCTCAAAAGACTATTGGGTTATATGAAAATAAGATCCCAATGGTGACTATTGTTTAGTGTGCAAAACAAATCTGTATATAATCAATAAAGAATATATATAAACTAGAAAAAATATATATATGTTTTCCTCTGGGTTGGGCTCGAACCCTTGACCTTGTGTATGCTAGGCTTTTACTGATCTAAAAGAGCTATTCAGATATGACAACAAATGAGATTGATATCACTCGCAATATACCAAACAATAGTAGATAATATGGATGTATTAGAAATATGAGTTTGCAGAAAACATTGTTCTTGTAAAGAGCCCTCATATCTTATATTCTAGAAACAAAAATAAGATGGTTATGGTCGATAGATTCTAGATAGAACAAGAAAAATGGTCTTTTATGTATCTAGATAATGATTTAAGGAACGCTATCTCAAACTAGCGGTCCCAAATATAAATTAAATGTCTATATAAATGTTGAAGGTGTTGGATGATGATTAAATTAAAGAATATAGCAATCCTTGTTTGGAGAGATATAAATACGCTATATGCTAGCTGTTGTAATACTGGTAAAAAAGTGATTTAAAAATGGTAAAAAATGGTTCATGGAAAAAACCTATTGAGAAATATTAGAAAATTGTATATATTAAAAAATCTAATGATATACTGCTAAAAAGTGTATATATATAAAAAGAACCTTCGTTTAAAGCATATATTTTTACTAAATGCTAGCTGTGAAGGTTCTAGTGGTACTGCTCATGATATTCTTTTTCTAAACTCATATTGATAATAAATTGTTTCAAATATTTTGGGTGGGATACGAACCCGTGTCTATATATGTAAGGACCCTATGTTTAGTCCGATGAGCTATCTGGAAATAGCAAAGTATATAGGAATCTTAGTGTGGTTGACTCTAAACTAATCGATATAACATTAAAAATGCTGTACACTAATAGGAGTGATTCAACTCATTGATTCTTAGTGTTTGTGTGTATCTCTGATGGTGATGTCTTGATTAATAAATGTATTAGAAAATGTTGTAGAGAATCTATTGATGTAAACTGGATATGTATATGAGATCTAAATATGATGTATGTATCTGAGAAAATGTCGTAATAATGAATGTATGAAAAATATCGTTGGAAATCTGTTGTTGTAAACTGAATGTAGTATGTAATGTGATCTCTGCAAAGGACGGACTTATATGAAAGCAGCCAAATCAACATTGGCATTCAAACCCAGTGGATACAAAGTTTTGAGTTTATGTATCCAGTAAGTTTCTAATTGTCTGAGTTTAATTAGACGATCATAATCAGTGGATGGAGGTACATGGTCTATCGGAATTATTTTAAAAATATCTGCTCTACCATCATGTATTGTTTCACAGTGATTTGGAACACTGTGATTAATCTTACTTTTTTTACAGTTTTTACAATTCCGATAGTGTTCACCCCAACGGGTGCGTACGTTCCTAATGGTACGCCCAATGTATTGGACCCCACAAACACAATTTAAAAGATATATAATATACTTAGATTCGCAATTGAGGCGATGTGATATCTGATAAGACAAACCAGTAGTGTTAGATTTAAATGTTTTTTGAGAACATATAAATTTACACATATTACATCCTCTTTTGCCACATTTATATGAACCATATAATCTCAAAAAACTCTGTGTTTTTTTCAAATTACTTATAGATGATTGGCTGTGTTTTACCCTTTTGCTAGGTGCTAGTTTGTTCCTAAGGGTTGGTGCCAGTCTGTAAACAATTTTAGGTCTCTCCTTAACTATATTTTTTTAAAAAGGATCCTTTTGAATAATGTTCCAATGTTTGTTGAGTATATTGCAATTTTTTTTATGATTGCTGTTGTATTGTGTTATAAAGAGAGGCTCACTATTGGCATCCCTATTAATTGTTTTGTTTGGATTGGTTGTGTTATTTTCAAACTTTTCAAAAAAGAGATCTCTATCCAAGTCTCATGCTTTTTTTAAACATCGATCAAGTAAATCAGCTGGGTAACCTTTGTCCAAAAAACGTTGATACAAAATCATGCTTTGTGAGTCAAAGGTATCTAACTCTGAACAATTCCGACGAATTCTTTGGAATTGACTAAAAGGGATATTTCTTTTCCACCCAATGTGGTGGTTACTGGAATAATCAAGGTAACTGTTGCTATCCACCTTTTTGAAAAAGGTTTTGGAGACAACATTCCCTGTACTACCCCAGCTCAACAATAAATCCAAGTATTCTATTGAGGAATTTTGGATATTAGCTGTGAAAGTAAGACCCATATGGTTGTTACTTAAATGTTCTACTATTGAATTGGCTAGAGCAATATCCCCTTTTAAAATAAAAATGAGATCGTAAATGTAACGGCCATAGAATACCAGGTTCGCCCCAAAAGTTTGCAGAGTAAATGTATTGATCTTCAAAAATTCCCATAAAGAGATTGGCAAAACTTGGGGCGAACCTGGTACCCATGGCCGTACCCTTGACTTGCAGAAAAAATTTGTCCTGAAAGATAAAATAATTATGTTTGAGTATATACTCTATCCCTTCCAAAATGAATTCCTTTTGAAGATCTGGCATGTATTGATCTTTCTCTAGGAAAACTGAAATCGCATTGATTCCCATGTTGTGACAAATATTGGAATAGAGGGAACCAACATCACAAGTGATCCATATTAGGTTATTGTTATTGCAAACATTTCTGAGTTGGTATAAAAGGTGAGTACTGTCTTTGATATAAGAAGGTAAATTGACCACGTATTTTTTTAGAAATTGGTCTATATAAAAAGATAGGTTATAGGTGAGATTGCCTATACCTGCTATAATAGGGCGCCCAGGTGGATTAGCTTGGTTTTTATGTATTTTGGGCAGGTGATAATAGTGTGCTACACTAGGATTGGTTACTTTCAGAAATTCCTTTTCTTCTTTGTTCAAAATGCCTGTTGCAATTCCTTTCTGTATCAGATCATTATATCCCTTTATAAAGGTATTAGTGGGATTGAACATGATTTCTCTGTAATAGTTTGTATCTGTTAAAATGTTATTTACCTCTTTTAAATAATCACCAATGTCTTGTAAGACAATACCACCGCCCTTGTCGGCATCCCTGATTATCAAATTTCTTTTATTGGCCAAAGTATGTAAAGCTATTTGTTCACTTTTATGAAAATAATATTGTTTCTCTTGTTAAGTGTGTTCAGTCCACGGGTCATCCATTACTTATGGGATATATTCTCCTTCCCAGCAGGAAGTTGCAAGAGGATCACCCAAGCAGAGCTGCTATATAGCTCCTCCCCTCACATGTCATACCCAGTCATTCTCTTGCAACCCTCAACAAAGAAGGAGGTCGCGAGAGGAGCTGGAGTTTTTACTTATCTATTCTTCAATCTAAAGTTTGTTATTTTAAATGGCACCGGAGTGTGCTGTTTTTCTATCTCAGACAGTATTTGGAAGAAGAAACTGCCTGCGTTTTTTTCTATGATCTTAGCAGGCGTAACTAAGATCCACTGGCTGTTCTCGACATTCTGAGGAGTGGGGTAACTTCAGAAACTGGGGATAGCATGCGGGGTCCTCCGCAAATGAGGTATGTGCAGTACTTTATTTTCTGGGAATGGAATTGACTAAGAAAATACTGCTGTTACCGTATGATGTAAGTACAGCCTTAAATGCAGTAGTGGCAACTGGTATCAGGCTGATAAATGTATGCACAGTCGAGTTATTTTCTAGGGACTAGAATTTGACTGAGAAAATACTGTTAAAACTGAAATAATACTTAAGCCTTATCTGCAGTGGTAGCGACTGGTAGCAGGCTTAGTGATAACTTTGCATGACATTGGAAAATGTTGTTTTTTAATAAAACGTTTACTGGCATGTTATTAGTTTTTGTGAGGTACTTTGGTGATAAATCTCTTTGGGCATGATTTTTTTCCACATGGCTAACATATTTTTCTGCATGGAAACCGTTATATCAGGGCTCCCACTGTTGTGATAGGAGTGGGAGTGACCTTGTTTTAGCGCCTTGTTGCGCAGTTAAAATTCTAGCACAGTCTTCCTGCTTCTTCCTCCTTGATCCAGGACGTCTCTAGAGAGCTCAGGGGTCTGCAAAATTAATTTGTGAGGGAGGTAATCAGTCACAGCAGATCTGTGACAGTGTGCTTGACTGTGATTAAAAGCGTTAAGCCTTAATTGATATCTGTTTTATCCGTTTTGGGTATTGAGGGGTTAATCATCCTTTTGCTAATGGGTGCAATCCTCTGCTAATAATACACTTCTTGTTAAGAATTGTTTAATTATATCTGTATTTTTGAAGCGCTGCAGCGTTTTTTATATTGCTTGTAAACTTATTGAAAGTGATTTCCAAGCTTGCTAGTTTCATTGCTAAGTCTGTTTAAACATGTCTGATTCAGAGGAAACTGTTTGTTCATCATGTTCAAAAGCCAATGTGGAGCCCAATAGAACGATGTGTACCAATTGTATTGACATTGCTTTGAATAAAAGTCAATCTGTACCGATAAAGAAACTATCACCAGACAACGAGGGGGAAGTTATGCCGCCTAACTCTCCTCACGTGTCAGTACCTGCGTCTCGGGAGATGCGTAGGATTGAGACGCCAAGTACATCTAGGCCCTTACAAATCACTTTACATGATATGGCTAATGTTATGAAAGAAGTATTATATAATATGCCCGAATTAAGGGGCAAACGCGATAGCTCTGGGTTAAGGACAGAGCACGCTGATGACACGAGAGCCATGTCTGATACTGCGTCACAATTTGCAGAACATGAGGACGGTGAGCTTCATTCTGTCGGTGACAGTTCTGATCCGGGGAGACCAGATTCAGAAATTTCAAATTTTAAATTTAAGCTTGAGAACCTCCGTGTGTTACTAGGGGAGGTATTAGCGGCTCTGAATGATTGCGACACGGTGGCAATTCCAGAGAAATTGTGTAGGTTGGATAGATACTATGCGGTACCGGTGTGTACTGACGTCTTTCCTATACCAAAAAGACTTACAGAAATTATTAGTAAGGAGTGGGATAGACCCGGTGTGCCTTTTTCCCCTCCCCCGATATTTAGAAAAATGTTCCCTATAGACGCCACCACACGAGACTTATGGCAGACGGTCCCTAAGGTGGAGGGAGCAGTTTCTACGTTAGCCAAGCGTACCACTATCCCGGTGGAGGATAGCTGTGCTTTCTCAGATCCAATGGATAAAAAATTAGAGGGTTATCTTAAGAAAATGTTTGTTCAACAGGGTTTTATATTGCAGCCTCTTGCATGCATTGCGCCTGTCACGGCTGCAGCGGCATTCTGGTTTGAGTCTCTGGAAGAGGCGATTCGCACAGAGCCATTGGATGAGGCTTTGAGCAAAGTTAGAACCCTTAAGCAAGCTAATGCGTTTGTTTCAGATGCCTTAGTACATCTAACCAAACTTACGGCTAAAAATTCCGGATTCGCCATACAGGCGCGCAGAGCGC
This sequence comes from Bombina bombina, assembly GCF_027579735.1. Lineage (NCBI taxonomy): Eukaryota > Metazoa > Chordata > Amphibia > Anura > Bombinatoridae > Bombina > Bombina bombina. The sequence goes on along the minus strand of NC_069504.1, from coordinate 312,437,623 downwards.
TCTGGCTTAAATCCTGGTCAGCGGATGTAACTTCCAAGTCTAAGCTACTTAACATTCCTTTCAAAGGGCAGACCTTATTCGGGCCCGGCTTGAAGGAAATTATTGCTGACATTACGGGAGGTAAGGGCCACGCCCTTCCCCAGGACAGGGCCAAACCAAAGGCTAAACAGTCTAATTTTCGTGCCTTTCGTAACTTCAAGGCAGGAGCAGCATCGACTTCCTCCGCTCCAAAACAGGAAGGAACTACTGCTCGTTACAGACAGGGTTGGAAAGGCAACCAGTCATGGAACAAGGGCAAGCAGGCCAGAAAGCCTACTCCCGCCCCTAAGACAGCATGAAGACAGGGCCCCCTATCCGGAGACGGATTTAGTGGGGGGCAGATTGTCTCTCTTCGCCCAGGCTTGGGCAAGAGATGTGCAGGATCCCTGGACGTTAAAGATTATATCTCAGGGATACCTTCTGGATTTCAAAACCTCTCCTCCACAAGGGAGGTTCCATCATTCGAGGTTATCGACAAACCTAGTAAAGAGAGAGGCATTTCTACAATGTGTACAAGACCTCTTTATCATGGGAGTGATCCACTCAGTTCCACGATCGGAACAGGGACAAGGATTTTACTCAAATCTATTTGTGGTTCCCAAAAAACAGGGAACCTTCAGACCAATCTTGGACTTAAAGATCTTAAACAAATTCCTAAGGGTACCATCGTTCAAGATGGAAACCATTCGAACCATCCTACCCATGATCCAAGAGGGTCAATATATGACCACAGTGGACTTAAAGGATGCTTACCTTCATATACCGATTCACAAAGATCATTATCGGTACCTAAGGTTTGCCTTTCTAGACAGGCATTACCAGTTTATGGCTCTTCCCTTCGGGTTAGCCACGGCCCCGAGAATTTTTACGAAGGTTCTGGGCTCACTTCTGGCGGTACTAAGACCACGAGGCATAGCGGTGGCTCCGTACCTAGACGACATTCTGATACAAGCGTCAAGTTTTCAGAATGCAAAGTCTCATACAGAGATAGTTCTAGCATTTCTGAGGTCGCATGGGTGGAAAGTGAACGTGGAAAAGAGTTCTCTGTTACCACTCACAAGGGTTCCTTTTCTAGGGACTCTTATAGATTCTGTAGAGATGAAGATTTACCTGACGGAGTCCAGGTTATCAAAGATTCTCAATGCTTGCCGTGTCCTTTATTCCGCTCCAAGCCCATCAGTAGCTCAGTGCATGGAGGTAATCGGCTTAATGGTCGCGGCAATGGACATAATGCCATTTGCGCGCCTGCATCTCAGACCGCTGCAACTATGCATGCTCAGTCAATGGAACGGGGATTACTCAGATCTGTCCCCTTTGCTAAATCTGGACCAGGAGACCAGAGATTCTCTTCTCTGGTGGTTGTCACCGGTTCATCTGTCCAAAGGAATGACCTTTCGCAGACCAGATTGGACGATTGTAACAACGGATGCCAGCCTTCTAGGCTGGGGAGCAGTCTGGAATTCCCTGAAGGCTCAGGGATCGTGGACTCAGGAGGAGAAACTCCTTCCAATAAACATTCTAGAATTAAGAGCAATATTCAATGCTCTTCTAGCTTGGCCTCAGTTAGCAAAACTGAGGTTCATCAGATTTCAGTCGGACAATATCACGACTGTGGCTTACATCAATCATCAAGGGGGAACCAGGAGTTCCCTAGCGATGTTGGAAGTCTCGAAGATAATTCGCTGGGCAGAGTCTCACTCTTGCCACCTGTCAGCGATTTACATCCTGGGCGTAGAGAACTGGGAGGCGGATTTCCTAAGTCGCCAGACTTTTCATCCGGGAGAGTGGGAACTTCACCCGGAGGTATTTGCTCAACTGATTCGTCGTTGGGGCAAACCGGATCTGGATCTCATGACATCTCGCCAGAACGCGAAAGCTTCCTTATTACGGATCCAGGTCCAGGGACCCGGGAGCGGTGCTGGTAGATGTATTAGCAGCCCCTTGGGTTTTCAACATAGCTTATGTGTTTCCACCATTTCCGTTGCTACCTCGACTGATTGCCAGGATCAAACAGGAGAGGGCATCGGTAATTCTGATAGCGCCTGCGTGGCCACGCAGGACCTGGTATGCAGACCTAGTGGACATGTCGTCCTGTCCACCATGGTCTCTTCCTCTGAGGCAGGACCTTCTAATTCAGGGTCCTTTCAACCATCCAAACCTAATTTCTCTGAGGCTGACTGCCTGGAAATTGAACGCTTGATTCTATCAAAGCGTGGGTTTTCGGATTCGGTTATTGATACATTAATACAGGCTCTGAAACCTGTGACCAGAAAAATTTACCATAAGATATGGCGTAAATATTTATATTGGTGCGAATCCAAGAGTTACTCATGGAGTAAGGTTAGGATTCCTAGGATATTGGCTTTTCTACAAGAGGGTTTAGAAAAGTGTTTATCCGCTAGTTCGCTAAAGGGACAGATTTCAGCTCTGTCTATTCTTTTACACAAACGTCTGGCAGAGAATCCAGATGTCCAGGCCTTTTGTCAGGCTTTGGCTAGAATTAAGCCTGTGTTTAAAGCTGTTGCTCCTCCGTGGAGCTTAAACTTGGTTCTTAAAGTTCTTCAGGGTGTTCCGTTTGAACCCCTTCATTCCATTGATATTAAGCTTTTATCTTGGAAAGTTTTGTTTTTGATGGCTATTTCCTCGGCTCGAAGAGTCTCTGAGTTATCTGCCTTACATTGTGATTCTCCTTATCTGATCTTTCATTCAGACAAGGTAGTACTGCGTACTAAACCTGGGTTTTTGCCTAAGGTTGTTTCTAATAGGAATATCAATCAAGAGATTGTTGTTCCATCATTATGTCCTAATCCTTCTTCTAAGAAGGAACGTCTTTTGCATAATCTGGACGTGGTCCGTGCTCTGAAGTTCTACTTACAGGCAACTAAAGATTTTAGACAAACTTCTTCTCTGTTTGTCGTTTACTCTGGACAGAGGAGAGGTCAAAAGGCTTCGGCTACCTCTCTCTCTTTTTGGCTTCGTAGCATAATACGTTTAGCCTATGAGACTGCTGGACAGCAGCCTCCTGAAAGAATTACAGCTCATTCCACTAGAGCTGTGGCTTCCACCTGGGCCTTTAAGAATGAGGCCTCTGTTGAACAGATTTGCAAGGCTGCAACTTGGTCTTCACTTCATACTTTTTCCAAATTTTACAAATTTGACACTTTCACTTCTTCGGAGGCTGGTTTTGGGAGAAAGGTTCTACAGGCAGTGGTTCCTTCTGTTTAATGTTCCTGCCTTGTCCCTCCCATCATCCGTGTACTTAGCTTTGGTATGGGTATCCCATAAGTAATGGATGACCCGTGGACTGAACACACTTAACAAGAGAAAACATAATTTATGCTTACCTGATAAATTTATTTCTCTTGTAGTGTGTTCAGTCCACGGCCCGCCCTGTCTTTTTAAGGCAGGTTCTAACTTTTAAAATTATAACTCCAGTCACCACTGCACCTTATAGTTTCTCCTTTCTCGTCTTGTTTCGGTCGAATGACTGGATATGACATGTGAGGGGAGGAGCTATATAGCAGCTCTGCTTGGGTGATCCTCTTGCAACTTCCTGTTGGGAAGGAGAATATATCCCATAAGTAATGGATGACCCGTGGATTGAACACACTACAAGAGAAATAAATTTATCAGGTAAGCATAAATTATGTTTTCTTTTGATTTTTGGATAATTTCTCTAGATCTTCAATGACTGATCTTTTAAATAGTTCAATATAATGATTAGTTGATAGTGATGGTATAAATTGGGATTTAACCTTTATGTCTGTGTGGATGTAATCTTCAAACAGATGAGTAGTTAGGCCCTCTGTTTCTGAATATATCACTTGCATATTTCTGTTGGGGTTCATACTGTTCACTAAAATAGGCTGTGTATTATCCGTGTGTGTATGTTTTTGTTGTTTGAGTTTTTTCTGTGCAATACATTTTTGCAAAGATAATTTTCTTGTAAATTTGTTGACATCAACAAACAGATGATATAAATTGTGGGGATTGGGTGGACAATAGGAGAGACCCTTATGAAGGACTCTTTTTTTCATTGGTGGTTAAAGTATGTGATGACAAATTAAATATACCATGTTCTAATTTGGAAAGTTTCTCTTTTTGGGCTGAAAGACCCCTTCCTCTTGCACCTCTTGGTCTAAAGGGAATGGTCTTTTTCTTTGATTTTCTAAATTGGTGTGCGGAAAAAATAATCTGTTTTGGTTGTGGCCGTTCTCTAAAAAAGATGGAGTATTCATGTGAAGTGCTGGGCATATTTTCTCCATCAGAAATCGATGCTAAAATGCCAAATCTATTCTGATGTTCGAAAGAAATGTTTGATTTTGGTGTCTGGTCATGTGGTCTTTCTAAAAGAGTTCTATGATTCTGTTGTAAATACTCATCTTTTGAGCCCTGATTGAAGGTATTTTGGTGTGTGTTTGGATGTGAATAGGGCATAGGGCCTTGGTATGGAGAGTTATAACGTGGTTTGTAGGTGTTATTCTTATTCCCATGGAATTGACTTTGATAGGTCCCATGGTGATGATATGATGTATGTTTGTTTGTGTTTGATTGGTGGATTCTTGGTCCATAATTGCTCTGATTTGCTGCGTGATTTGGTCTGTAATTGTCATGTTGATCATATCTATAATTTCCATTTGTATGATGTGTGTTACTCTGATTTCTAAAATGTTCTCTTTGATAACTTTTGTTTTGGACTGTAGTCCAGTTCTGACCTTCTGTTTTTCTAGGAACATAAGAGTTCTGATGTCCCCTACTGTTATCTTTAGGTGGAGGTATATACTTGTCTTTCTCTATTCTATTGAAAGTATATACTTGATCATTGTTATAATCTAATTGGTCCCTTTGTAGTTTTTTGCTTTTGTTTGAAACAATCTCATCTTGGTATTTATCAGTGCGGTCATTGATTTCTTTTAAAGTATTTGAATATTCTGGATTATTGACATGTACCTGTAAGTCTTTCTGAATTTTTTCTATGTTGTGACTACACTCATCAGTGAGTTTTTTTCTATGATCTATTAAGATTTTAATTAGACTAAAGGAGCATTCAACTAGGGCTTTGTACCAACTTTCTAGGAGGTCCTTATCTTCTTTAAAAGAACAATGTTTTAAAATCCGCAAACCTCTGGGAATCTGTTTGATTTCTAAATATTTTTCTAGAGTTTTAAGATCCCACCAGTGCCGGTTTTCTTTCATTAGTTCCTCTTCAAGCAGATGGAACAAATCTTTCATAGATTTAAGAATATTGGGATCAGAATATGTTTCTATGGTCACAGTACTACTTTGTAGGATATAGTTGGACCGTTTTTTGTTTCTATCATCCTTAGACTGCATTTTAGAAATTTAGTGTCTATTCGATAGTCTGAATGTAAAATCAATGTGAATAAAATAAATAGAAGAATGTAAAAAAGAAAGAAAGGTGTCTAGGTGACTTGTGAACCTGAGACAAAAATGGTGTGAATGTAAAAATGGTGGCTATTCTAAAAAAAAAATAAGAAGTGAGCGAAACTGTCCCCTAATAAACACCAAAAAGCAATAAAGTATATAAGTATTTTCTATAAGAAAAAACTAAGGGGACTCCTCTGGTATCGTGTGAGTTGAACCGTGACAGATAAGTATGTGAGAGTAGAGGTGTATATGTGTATATGATTGGGTGAAATCTTGTTAATCAAAGGAGAATGTGTGACTTGTTACAAACCGTAAGACTTGAAACAATTGTGATACATAAGCAAAAAATCATGAAACAATTGTGATACCTAAACAAAAAATCAGTTGGAATATTGCAAAGAACTAAAAACTTGCAACAAAATATGTGAACAGTTGAATTTGATTAAACTCAAAAAACTGAAAAGTCCAATATGTGATAAGTGTTCAGAGATAAAAAGTCCAAATTCAATGTAAAGGATATATAAAGAACAAAAGTTCAAAGGATCAAAACAAATGGCTTGCTCCGCTTGAATCCAAGGTGTGATGGATCAGGAAATCTAGGAGGATAGAAAAACAAGGGGCGCCAACATAGTGCGAATCAGTTTGGAAAACTGGAAAACAGTAGTTATAATAAAATCTACTCACAAGTGGAGTGGCACCTAGAACCAACTGGGTGCATACAGGCAGGCTGACATTCAGGACCAGCAGTCAGTACGCTGGGGGTCTCACCCGGGAGACCTGTGGGTGGGTCAGATGAGGTAGATGGAGTCGGCTGTGTGTCGTCTGGTGAGCCGGATCGCCACTGTGGAAGTCCAAAGGGCTGTGTTGTTTATCCCAAAAGGGTAGCTGCTCACACGATCAGCCTGGTTTCCAAACGAGTTTCCAATGTCAGTGTATGGAACAAAGGGATAAAAACCAAACTGGGTATAACCACTGCAAACTGTGGTAATATTAAAAAGGCACAGAAAACCGGGTCTAAAAACAAGTATTTAATTGCTACGCGTTTCTCAGTCCGTAAAGGACCATTTCCTCAGGCATATACAAAGGTGTTCAACAGGCTACCATTTATACCTGACAGTGACCCGGAATCAAAATGTGGAGGTCATCTCCAAAAAATTGACAATAAAATGTTAAAAAACAAAAATACAATAAAAAATGGAACATGTATCAAAATTGTGTTTGAGCAGCAATCAGATAATATATTCATATCATCAAAAAACAAAAAACAAAAAGAACAAACATAAAAACAGCATGTATTTGCATTGATGAGTAACACCTGTGATAGTGTTTCTGAAAAAAAGAAAAAAAAAAAAAAGCTAAACCTGTGTATGTATCCTATCCTATAGATAAACATGTTGTCACCTCAAAAGACTATTGGGTTATATAAGGAAATAAGATCCCAATGGTGACTATTGTTTAGTGTGCAAAACAAATCTGTATATAATCAATAAAGAATATATATAAACTAGAAAAAATATATATATGTTTTCCTCTGGGTTGGGCTCGAACCCTTGACCTTGTGTATGCTAGGCTTTTACTGATCTAAAAGAGCTATTCAGATATGACAACAAATGAGATTGATATCACTTGCAATATACCAAACAATAGTAGATAATATGGATGTATTAGAAATATGAGTTTGCAGAAAACATTGTTCTTGTAAAGAGCCCTCATATCTTATATTCTAGAAACAAAAATAAACCTACAACTTGTTTTAATACTAGAGTTGTCTCTGTGATTCCATTTCCTTGGATAAAATATGAGTTGATGTTTTAAATTATTTATTACAAAACAGATTATTAAGCAACAACATTGACTCATGTACGTCTGTTTTGTTTTTGTTTTTGTCCTTTGTATTCCTTTTAAGTTGATGGTAATCAGCCTTAAGATTTGCTAAGGTGATTTAGTGCCAATCTCTCTCTTAAAATTGTCAGCTGCTTCTCTATATGCTGCATTGTTCATTCATTTTGTATCTGCACTGCTGAACTAACATGGTGACTGCAAACCTAGGTTTTTTTGACAGGTAATAATGATGCAGTTCTTATTTAAAAAAGCTGACAAATTTTCCAAAGCAAGACAAAAATGCTCACTTTTAACAAGTCACTTGTTAAAGTTAAATGAGCATTCATAATTAAAATGGACATTACTCTGTTAATTTTTTTTAGCAAAGTTTTTTTTTTCTGAGAATTTTGAACTGCAGATATATGTACATAGAAATATTTTATACCAAAACTGTTAAAAAATACATATTTGTGTATGACATTTATTTAAATGCTTTCTTACCAATAAGGGGCTAGATTACAAGTGGAGCGCTAATTTATCACGCACCCGTAAACGGGCCATTACAAGTGGCTACCGTGAGCTTGTGGTAGCTATTAGCGCTCAGAAAATTAACCAGAAATCAGTTCTCTGGTTAATTTTCAAAATAACCTTCATTTGGCCCCAAAATAAAGAATATTCTTTTTTTTTAATTGAAAAAATTATAGCTTTTTTTTTTTTTTTTTTTTTAATAAAAAGCAGTTATGAGAGGTCAATGTTGGCAGGTGTGGGGTGTTAGAAAACAAGATGCTAAAAAGTGCCTTTATATAGCAGTCTATGGAAATTGTATGTTCCCTGTAAATATATATATATATATATATATATATATATATATATATATATATATATATATATATATATATATATATGTACTGATATACATATATATTTATATGTTAATATGTGTATATGTATACATGTAAAAACATAAATATATATGTATATATTCATATACATATGTATCTCCAATCTGCTGCACGACTTACCCCCTTTGGTGCGCTAGTTCTCATACTGTGTCTCACGGCATGAGAACGAGGGTCCCATTGAAGCCTATGGAAGGGTGCTCACCTCTCGTTTGCAATGCACCTATCTTGTAATACCAGCTCACAAATGCATGCACTGGTATTACTAAAGCACAAATATCAATTTCTATTTTTTATCTAGCCCAAAATGTTACGTAAAGTGGAACGTTTATGTTACTTATAAGCTACAACACACCCTGATTAATTGACTTGTATAGTGAACATATTTTTTTTTTCTTACAGATCATAAAATGAAGACAGGCGAGTTTATGAATGGTAAAAAGTCACATGAAGTTGTGATCATGTCCCAATTAGTTGAGTGCATTGCTAATGCATGTGAAGTAAAACAGGTAAATATGCTTTCCTAATGTTATAGATGTGTGTAGGTATGTATATGTGTATGTATAAGATAAAAAAAATAGAATAGAGGGAACTGTGTCTCAAGTGTGCAGGATTTGTTTCCTTGATCAGGACAGGCCTACTGTTTTGGGATAGTTGACAGGCATTCATGTGTTCTTTGTGGTTATCTCCCTCATCTTGGGGGGTCATATTGTTTTGATTTAGCATTCTTACCTATCTTTTAGCTCCAGTCTAAATTACAGTTATTCTACCTGTACCCCACTCTTTTGGTATATTTTGTAATAGAATAATCTTCCTGAAAGGCTTTTAAACCCAAAATTTAACAAAACCCGAAATGTTGATATTTTATCCCTATGTTGCTTTAGTAAAGAAATGTATTTTATCAAGAAACAGTGCTGACCCTACCTTTGTACCATTGTGAGATTATGTGTGAAAGGTAAGGCAGGCCTCTCCAGCGTGCGTTCACTCTGATAATCTATTCTAAGAGATTATTGCACTGGACTGTGTATTTGCAAGGGTGCTAAACTTACCTTTGTTTTTTTGTGTATGTATATATATATATATATATATATATATATATATATATATATATATATATATACAGGGAGTGCAGAATTATTAGGCAAATTAGTATTTTGACCACATCATCCTCTTTATGCATGTTGTCTTACTCCAAGCTGTATAGGCTCGAAAGCCTACTACCAATTAAGCATATTAGGTGATGTGCATCTCTGTAATGAGAAGGGGTGTGGTCTAATGACATCAACACCCTATATCAGGTGTGCATAATTATTAGGCAACTTCCTTTCCTTTGGCAAAATGGGTCAAAAGAAGGACTTGACAGGCTCAGAAAAGTAAAAAATAGTGAGATATCTTGCAGAGGGATGCAGCACTCTTAAAATTGCAAAGCTTTTGAAGCGTGATCATCGAACAATCAAGCGTTTCATTCAAAATAGTCAACAGGGTCGCAAGAAGCGTGTGGAAAAACCAAGGCGCAAAATAACTGCCCATGAACTGAGAAAAGTCAAGCATGCAGCTTCCAAGATGCCACTTGCCACCAGTTTGGCCATATTTCAGAGCTGCAACATCACTGGAGTGCCCAAAAGCACAAGGTGTGCAATACTCAGAGACATGGCCAAGGTAAGAAAGGCTGAAAGACGACCACCACTGAACAAGACACACAAACTGAAACGTCAAGATTGGGCCAAGAAATATCTCAAGACTGATTTTTCTAAGGTTTTATGGACTGGTGAAATGAGAGTGAGTCTTGATGGGCCAGATGGATGGGCCTGTGGCTGGATTGGTGAAGGGCAGAGAGCTCCAGTCCGACTGGTTTGGGCTGGTATCATCAAAGATGAGCTTGTGGGGCCTTTTCGGGTTGAGGATGGAGTCAAGCTCAACTCCCAGTCCTACTGCCAGTTTCTGGAAGACACCTTCTTCAAGCAGTGGTACAGGAAGAAGTCTGCATCCTTCAAGAAAAACATGATTTTCATGCAGGACAATGCTCCATCACACGCGTCCAAGTACTCCACAGCGTGGCTGGCAAGAAAGGGTATAAAAGAAGAAAATCTAATGACATGGCCTCCTTGTTCACCTGATCTGAACCCCATTGAGAACCTGTGGTCCATCATCAAATGTGAGATTTACAAGGAGGGAAAACAGTACACCTCTCTGAACAGTGTCTGGGAGGCTGTGGTTGCTGCTGCACGCAATGTTGATGTTGAACAGATCAAAACACTGACAGAATCCATGGATGGCAGGCTTTTGAGTGTCCTTGCAAAGAAAGGTGGCTATATTGGTCACGGATTTGTTTTTGTTTTATTTTTGAATGTCAGAAATGTATATTTGTGAATGTTGAGATGTTATATTGGTTTCACTGGTAAAAATAAATAATTGAAATGGGTATATATTTGTTTTTGTTAAGTTGCCTAATAATTATGCACAGTAATAGTCACCTGCACACACAGATATCCCCCTAAAATAGCTATAACTAAAAACAAACTAAAAACTACTTCCAAAACTATTCAGCTTTGATATTAATGAGTTTTTTGGGTTCATTGAGAACATGGTTGTTGTTCAATAATAAAATTAATCCTCAAAAATACAACTTGCCTAATAATTCTGCACTCCCTGTATATATATATATATATATATATATATATATATATATATATATATATATATATATATAAAATAAAAAATAGACAAGCACTGGTGTACTCCATTAGCTATGATTACGGTATTACACCGAAACATGTCAGCTTGAGTACTTAGTGCTGTATGTGCTGGACCCCCCATGGGTTTTTATCCTATTGGAATATATTAAAGATGTTTTTTACTTATTAACCTCAGGATCTACGTTCTTTTATTTCACAATATATATATATATATATATATATATATATATATATATATATATATATATATATATATATGTATGTGTGTATATATATATATATATATATATATATATGTGTGTATATATATGTATGTATATTTATATGTGTGTGTGTATTTTTTGGTACAATATATATCTATACAGTACCTATATACATGATAATATAAAGGTGTGTATTTATATCCTAGAACATATTCTGCTGTGTGCAGAACATTAGAATGTAATATGTTTACAGTAAATACATAGTTAAAGGGATACTGAAGCCAATTTTTTTTTTCATGATTCAGAGAGAGCATGCAATTTCAAGCAACTTTCTAATTTACTCCTATTTTCAATTCTTCGTTCTCTTGGTATCTTTATATGGAAAAGCAGGAATGTAAGCTAACGAGCCGGCCCATCTATTTTACTTACACCGGTCCTAGACAATTTGGCCCCTCCTACCTTAGGTTGGCAGTCACACACTCATCCTCAGCCCTTGCATATTCATTGACACTCTACCTACGCAGCTGTTCCCACACTACTGAGCAAACATGGAGATAATCTCTGTGTTCAGCTGACTTTCTTCAATACAAGTTTGTCTTGAACTACTTTTCTGCCCTTAGCCTCTTTAAGCAAGATTACTTCTCTACTCTTGTCTCTACTCTTTCTTCAAACCTAAAACGCCTGTTCTTGACTTTCAATTCTCTTCTCCGCCCACCCCCACCTCCTATTACAACTTCTCTCTCAGCTCAAGATTTTGTCAGACACTTAAACAAAATTAATTCAATCAGAAACAAAATCATCTCTCAACATAGTAACAGTCTTCAACCCCCTCAAAAGATCGCAATCACCCAAAATCCATTCAACTCTTTTTCCCCTGTTACTGAGGAAGATATTTATGCTATTATACTGTACCCTCATCTCACTACCTGTCCCTTCGATCCCATCCCCTCACAGCTATTCCCCTCCCTCTCTTCTACCCTTACCCCTATACTCATACATTTTCAACCTCTCCCTCTGCACCTGGCATATTTCCCTCATCTCTAAAACATGCACTGGTCACCCCTATTTCCCTACTCCCCCTTGCCTCAAAACTTCTTTAAAGCTAGTATATACACATCTATCACATTTCCTTAGAATAAACTTCCTCCTTGACCCACTACAAACTGGATTTCACCCCCAACACTCACAGAGACAACAATCATTAAAGTTACCAACGACCTACTTACAGAAAAATTGAAAGGCTACTTCTCTGTGCTAATCCTCAATCTGTCTGCCGCCTTTGATACTGTTGACCACCCTCTTTTGCTCCATACCCTCCAAAATTTCAACATTTGTGACACAGCCCTCTTGTGGTTCTCTTCCTTCATGTCTAACTGTACCTTTAGTCTAGTCTTCTCTGGTGCATCCTCTGCCCCTTTACAACTTTATGTTGGGTTACCACAAGGCCCTGTCTTAGGTCCCCTTCTCTTCTCAATCTATATGTCATCATTAAATTCCTTGTAAAATAAATGTACAAAAATCACAACAATAAAATAATGATAAAATAAATGTGAAACAAGGGTAAATATAATTTCAATAATAATGGAAGGATATGTCTGTTCCTGAAAGAACTTTCTGATGACTTGAATCTTCAATGGGTCCTCAAATGAGAAAGGAGAGGAAACACAAAATAGTGTAACACTGTAAACCCACTGGGGAAGATATGATGATAGGACAAATGATTACTCACATTTGTTGAAACTCATACAAGCTCTATATGATGCGCACACCTACTTTATACTGGTAGGCAAACAGTATCCCACAGCGTGATCGGTAAAAAATATTTATTAAAATATGTCACAAATGCTCAGTAAACAATACTGCAAAGGGATCCCAAAGGAAAACAGTCAATGCATACTGTCCAGAGTGAACCAGACTGCCGGATGGATGTGGATAGAGAGCAGAAACTGAACAGCTTACCAACCGCTATCCTCGACCGGCTAGGTTATGCTCTGCCCTAAGAGTCCCTGGCACGTTTTGACGTAGCAACGTTAAAAGTTCCAACGTACGTTTCGCTGACCAACTTGCAGCTTTGTCAAGGAATGTATTGCACATGTCAAATTCGTCCTTTATACAGCCTATTGCAAAGGAACTGGAAGTTTATGAGGAATTTTTCACCATGGTTGTTTCAGGTATAAATAGATCAAGAATTGCAATCTGAACACGTATTGGAGATTTGATACATAATTTATAATATATAGAAACATTTGTTAAGGGTAAAACAAAAATAAACAGATAAATGATTTATGATATATGGAAACATTTGTTAAGAACAAAACGGAAACAATGTTATATACATCGTGAACAGATCTGAATTCAGGTAGTGCAATGCAGATATATATTTGTCAAGTATATTACGAACTGAATATATCACAAGCTTAATATCTCATAAACATAATGAAATAACAATAACATTAATAATATCGTTACAGTTAAAGGCATGTTATATAAAACCTTTTTCCATATGTGTATATATAGATGCATATAACTTATGTTGTATAACCTAACAGGGAATATTGCAACATATCCATTTTCTTAACCACTCAGTTTCTGATTACTTCAATTATAAACATAATAGAAATACTGCAGAATTACAGTTCTTGGGCATTTACAAAGTGGAGCCTAATTGGAGAGGGGGGTATGTTTTGGGCCATATGGAGATTAGGTGGATCCATATTATGTATAGTTTCATACCCAGTGGTCTAAATTAGGACTTTGAGGTCCATCACTTTCTATAAGTCTTCCCAATGTATATGACTTGCATTGTAAGGCTGGAATCTGTATATATTATTTCAATGACAACTTATATTATAGCCTGTAATAGTATATGTAAATTCTAGGCCAAAAGTTAGATGTCTTTTTTTACTCTTCTGCTAGCATGTCAGTAGGCAGTGTGGAGTTCTACTGTTATTGCACTATAGTTTGTGTGCTCCTTTGGAAGCCTATGCTGGTAGTTTTTGAAATACCTTGTTGTGGGACTATTTTAGCAACTTTGAAGTAAGAAATTTAATATAAAAAATAATCATTTTTAAAATTAAAAAATACAGTTTTATAGTATAGCAAAATTGTGATTGTTTATTACCTTTAAATTTCTCCAATCACAATGAACTCTTAAATAAATTCTCCTACTTATACACTCTGATTTGTGCATGTGGAATTTGAAATAGCTAACTGAAAAATATTAAATGTGCACTGCTAAACTGTCATACAAGAATACCGCTAACTGGACAAAAAGAATACTGTAGACAGAGCTTGGTGGCCATTTTGGGCTGCTAAAATACGATGATTATTTAAAAGTTTCATGTACTTCTTACAATCTTATAGATGTGAAAGCTGTGGCAAAATACTTGTCTGGTATGTAACAATAAGTAATAAAGAATAAGTATTGTTTCTAGACTGTCTCTTTAAGGGAAGAGAACAGGGATACCCCAATCTTTCGCTTTAACAGCACATATGCAAACACTTTGTGTTCTAATCCTATATAAATATATGTATTTTCGTTTGTAACTACATATCAAGGGTCCTTTGTTTCTTGAAAACAGGGAAATTGTCGAAAAGAAAATACATTAATCAATGTGTTAAAAGGATAGTAAACTCAAAATGTTTCTTTCATGATTCAAATAGAGTATAGAACTTTCTATTTTACTTCTATTTTGTTTTGAAAAGCTGGGACACATGCTTAGGAGCCGGACCATTTTTGGAGAACTATAAGGCAACAGTTTAGCAAGAGTGTTATCCATTTGCAGGAGCACATTAGATATGTCTGCCTGTTTTTGAAGCGTGTCACGCTCTTTCCTTTTCTCCCGGCGGAGGCTGTAGCTGTCATGATCCGGTGTACATGCGCTCAGGAAACAGACCCTCGGGGCAGTGGTAGGGATTTGAAGACACCGTCCCCTGACCCGGGGGGGAAGTATCCTGGACATGGATAGATGATATTCTGTGATTCATAATTGATAGAAGTTATTGAAGAATTAATGGAGAGTGCAATTATTTGTATACAATATATTCTGGCTTCACTGTAAGTTATAATTAGTTAACAGGAGTAGCTGCAGGATTCAATGAGAGAAATATATAGCAATGTGGAATGTACAGGCTTCAGAGTAAACAGGTAGAAGTTTGACACTTAGATGCAAACTAAGGTTTGTTGCAGGTTCACAGTATATAATATTATATAAGGTTGTATGTCAGAGTTAAGCACAGCAGCACAAGTGATAAACAAGTTGCAAGTCTTAGGCATTAATTACTGTTTTGTGCATATATGTGCAATCCAAGGTTTGTTGCAGGTTCACAGTTCATAATATTATGTAGAGCTGTATATCAGTATAAGCAGAGTAACACAAATGAGACAAGTTGTAAGTCTTAGGCATTAATTACTGTTTGTGCATATATATGCAAACCAAGGTTTGTTGTAGGTTCACAGTTCATAATATTATGTAGAGCTGTATATCAGTATAAGCAGAGTAACACAAATGAGACAAGTTGTAAGTCTTAGGCATTAATTACTGTTTGTGCATATATATGCAAACCAAGGTTTGTTGCAGGTTCACAGTTCATAATATTATGTAGAGCTGTATATCAGTATAATCAGAGTAGCACAAGTGATGGACAAGTTACAAGTCTCAGGCATTAATTACTGTTTGAGCATATATATGCAAACTAGGTTTGTTGCAGGTTATTTCAGCAATGACAAATAGAAGCAGAGAAATAGTTATAAAGTTCTGAGTAAGATGATGTTATTGTAATTAGAGAGTGATGATAAGCAAAAGCATACTTGATTCATAATAAAGTTCAGAGTTTGTTAAGTAGCCGTGTCCATGAAACAGAATGGGATTATTTTTGATACTTGCGGTTTGATGATATTTAGCATAGGTAATAGAAAATGCTGTATCTTGGAATAGTTGGTAAATTCATCCAGGAAACAGTCACAGATCTCAGTTGTTCAGGATCACAACTTCAAAGTTAATGCAAAGCACATTAGACCTGAGAAGGCTTAAAAAGAGGCTGAGGGAATCAGGTGCATGAATGTTTAATCAGGCGCATGAATGTTTAATCAGGCAGGCAAGCTAAATGTAAATACTGCCCAAAACCAGCAGTCAGGGAAGGAAGTCTTAAAGGGATAGTGACATTAGGCTGAGATATGTTACAGTAGCACAGATTTCTCCCCAATCATCCCAATCTCTATCCTCTTCTCATGCAGTGCCCTGCGTTTCTTCTCAGGTTGGTTTTTCTTTGCAGGATATGGCTACTCACATATCTTCTGCTGTATCTGAGGCTTTTTCTGCAAAAAGAAGTATAAAGTTTCTGATTCTGTTGGAGTTATGTCAAATGTTTCTTCCCATAGGTCTGAGAAGGAAGATACTTCAGTAGCGTCTGAGGGTGAAATTTCAGACTCTGACAGTGTCATTCCTTCTGCTGATTCTGAGGTTGTTTCTTTCAGATTTAATCTGGAGCACCTCCATTTGTTACTTAATGAGGTTTTGGCTACTTTGGATGACTGACTCGATGGTCATAGTTACTCCCAAGAAGGCTAGTAAACTTAATAAGTTTTTTGAGGTTCCTTCTGTGGCGGAGATTTTTTTCTGTTCCAGATCGTGTTTCGGATATTATTACACGGGAATGGGAGAAGCCTGGAATTCCTTTTTTCGCTTCTCCAATTTTTAGGAAGATGTTTCCTATTGCGGATTCTATTAAGGAATCTTGGCAGACGGTTCCTAAGGTAGAGGGAGCTATTTCCACTTTGGCCAAAAGGACCACTATTCCTATTGAGAATAGTTGTTCCTTTAAGGATCCTATGGATAAGAAGTTGGAGGCCTTACTTAAAAGGATGTATGTTCACCAGGGGTTCCAATGGCAGCCTGCTGTGTGTATTGCCACGGTTACCAGTGCTTCTGCATATTGGTTTGATGTGTTGTCTGATTCTATTCAGCAGGATACTCCTCTTGAGGAGATTCAGGATAGAATTAAGGCTTTAACTCTTTTATTGTGGATGCTTCTTTACAGGTCATTAAGTTGGGAGCAAAGATTTATGGCTTTGCTGTTCTGGCTCACAGGGCCTTATGGTTAAAGTCCTGGTCTGCGGATGTATCATCCAAGTCTAAACTTTTGTCCATTCCTTACAAGGGTAAGACCTTGTTTGGGCTGGGTTTAGATGAGATTATTTGTGATATTACAGGAGGGAAGGGGCATTCTCTCCCTCAGGATAGGAGAAATAAACAGAAGGGTCGTCAGCGTAATTTTCGTTCCTTTCGTAACTTCTCTGGTAAGTCTTCCTCCTCTTCCTCTAAGCAGGATCAGTCCAAGCCTTCGTGGAAGCCCAATCAGTCCTGGAGCAAGGGAAAGCAGTCCAAGAAGCCCATTGCTGACTCAAAACCAACATGAAAGGGTCTGCCCCCGATCCAAGAATGGATCGAGTGGGGGGCAGACTTTCATTTTTCGCTCAGGCTTGTGTTCGAGATGTTCCGGATCCCTGGGTGGTAGATAATGTGTCCCAGGGATACAAACTAGAGTTCAAGACTTTTCCTCCCAGGGACAGGTTTCTTCTTTCCAGATTATCTGTAGACCAGATAAAAAGAGAGACGTTCTTACATTGTGTTCAGGATCTTTCCGACATGGGAGTGATTGTTTATGTTCCAATTCAGGTTTCTATTCCAATCTGTTTATCGTTCCCAAAAAGGAGGGAACTTTCAGACCTATTCTAGATCTCAAGAGTGTAAACAAGTTTCTCAGAGTTTCGTCGTTCAAGATGGAAACTATTCGGTCCATTCTTCCTCTGGTTCAAGAGGGTCAGTTCATGACAACAGTAGATCTGAAGGATGCGTATCTGCATATTCCCATCCACATGGAACATCACAAGTTTCTGAGATTTGCTTTCCTAGACAAGCATTTTCAGTTTGTGGCCCTTCCTTTTGGTGTTGCAACAGCTCCCAGGGTGTTCTCAAAGGTTCTGGGGGCATTGCTGGCGGTGCTCAGATTGCAAGGGGTTGCGGCAGCACCTTATCTGGACAACATTCTAGTTCAGGCGACATCTTTTCAACTAGCAAGCTCCCACACGGAGTTGTTGTTGTTGTTGTCTTTTCTGCGCTCCCACGGTTGGAAGGTGAATTTAGGAAAAAGTTCATTGATTCTGGCTACAAGAGTGTTTGTTTTTTTGGGAGCCATTGTAGATTCTCTAGAGATGAAGATTTTTTTGACAGAAGCAAGGAAATAAAAAATGTTCAATTTGTGCCTTGCTCTTCAGTCCTCTCCTTGGCTGTCGGTGGCACAGTGTATGGAGGTTATTGGTCTGATGGTTTCAGTCATGGACATCATTCCGTTTGCTCGGTTCCATCTTAGGCCTCTGCAGTTATGCATGCTCAGTTAGTGGAACGGGGATTATACGGATCTGTCCCCAAAGATTGTTCTAGATCAGGCTGCAAGAGATTCTCTTCCATGGTGGTTGTCTCAGGATCTTCTCTCCCAGGGAACCTGTTTTTGCAGGGATACCTGGGTGATCATGACCACGGATGCCAGTCTGCTGGGTTGGGGAGCTGTATGGGGTTCGCTGAAGGCTTAGAGTCTTTGGACTCAGGAGGGGTCGGTTCTTCCCATAAATATCCTAGAGCTGAGGGCAATCTTCAATGCTCTTCTGTCCTGGCCTCAGCTAACTTCAGTCCAGTTTATCAGGTTTCAGTTGGACAGTGGCTTACATCAATCATCAGGGAGGAACTCTGAGTTCCTTGGCCATGACAGAGGTAGCCAAGATTATTCAGTGGGCGGAGACCCACAACTGCTGTCTGTCTGCGATCCACATCCCAGGGGTGGACAATTGGGAATTGGATTATCTGAGCAGACAGACTTTTCATCCAGAGGAATGGGAACTTCATCCAGAGGTGTTTTCCAGTTTGATTCTCAGATGGGGCAGCCGGAGTTGAATCTCATGGCATCTCGTCAGAATGCCAAGCTCCCGAGGTACAGATCAAGGTCAAGGGATCCTCAGGCTGTACTGATAGATGCTCTAGCAGTTCCTTGGTAGTTCAGTCTGGCATACATGTTTCCTCCGTTTGCTCTTCTTCCTCGGGTCATTGCTCAGATCAGACAAGAGAGGGCATCAGTGATTCTCATTGCACCGCCGTGGCCTCGCAGGATCTGGTATGCAGATCTGGTGGAGATGTCATCTTTTCCACCTTGGTGTCTTCCATTAGGGAAGGACTTTCTACTTCAGGGGCACTTCCTTCATCCAAATCTCGTTTCTCTGAAGCTGACTGCTTGGAGATTGAACGCTTGATACTATCCAAGCGTGGTTTTTCTGAGTCGGTCATTGAGCCTGTGATTCAGGCGCATAAGCCTGTGACTAGAAATATTTATTACAAGATATGACGTAAATATATGTATTGGTGTGAATCCAGAGGCTACTCTTGGAGTAGAGTCAGGATTCGGAAGATTTTGTCTTTTCTCCAAGAGGGTCTGGACAAGGGTTTATCTGCAAGTACCCTGAAGGGTCAAATTTCTGCTTTGTCTATTTTGTTGCACAAACGTCTGGCGGATGTGCCAGACGTTCAGTCTTTTTGTCAGGCCTTGGTTGGAATCCGGCCTATGTTTAAGTCTGTGACTCCTCCTTGGAGTCTTAATTTAATTCTTAGAGTTCTCCAACAGGCTCCGTTTGAGCCTATGCATTCTTTGGATATTAAGTTGTTAACCTGGAAGGTTTTGTTTTGGTTGCTATCTCTTCGGCTCGAAGAGTCTCGGAGCTTTCTGCGTTGCAGTGTGTCTCCTTTCCTTATTTTTCATTCTGATAAGGTAGTACTACGTACTAGGTTTTCTTCCCAAGATTGTTTTTGATAAGAATATTAATCAAGAAATTGTTGTTCCTTCTTTGTGTCCTAATCCTTCTTCTCCTAAGCAACATTTGTTGCACAACCTGGATGTAGTTTGTGCATTGAAGTTTTATTTACAGGCGACTAAGGATTTTCGCCAGTCTTCTTCTTTATTTGTTGATTTTTCTGGGAAGCGTAAAGGTCAGAAAGCTACGGCTACTTCTCTCTCTTGTTGGTTGAGGAGTATTATTGGCATATGAGAGTGCTAGACAGCAACCTCCTGAGAAAATCACGGCTCATTCCACGAGGGCTGTTTCTTCTACTTGGGCTTTCAAAAATGGTGCTTCTGTAGATCAGATTGGCAAGGCTGCCACTTGGTCATCTTTACACACTTTTTCTAAATTTTATAAATTTGATACTTTTGCTTTAGCTGAGGCTTCTTTTGGGAGAAAGGTTCTTCAAGCAGTGTTACCTTCTGTTTAGGCTAACTGTCTTGTCCCTCCCTTATCATCCGTGTCCTCTAGCTTGGGTATTGATTCCCAATAGTAATTATGATGATCCGTGGACACACCATGTCATTAGAAAGAAAAAGAAATTTATGCTTACCTGATAAATTTGTTTCTTTCTTGATGCAGTGAGTCCACGGCCTGCCCTGTATTTTTCAGACAGTTTATTTTCTTATAAACCTCAGGCACCTCTGCACCTTATATTACTTCCTTTCTCTATTCCCTTTGGTCGAATGACTGGGGGTTGTGGGTAAGGGAGTGGTATTTAACAGCTTTGCTGTGGTACTCTTTGCCTCCTCCTGCTGGTCAGGAGTGATATTTCCCAATAGTAATTATGATGATCCGTGGACTCACCGTGTCAAGAAAGAAACAAATTTATCAGGTAAGCATAAATTTCCTTTTTTTTTTTTTTTTCTATAAATATCACTTTAATTTGACATAAAGCTGCATTATTTATTGCAAACTTGATATAAGATATGAAGGTTCATTATTATGCATCTTACAATTTACATTATATTTAATGTTCCTTTAATATCTTGGCCACTTGTGGTTGTTCTACTTTATCCAATCTGAGCAGGTTATTCACAAATGTATGTTAAATCTAATAACGATTGCCTAGATTACGAGTTTTGTCGGTAAGGCTGTGCAGTGCTAACGAGCAGTTTATGCTCACCGCTCACCTATAGACAATGCTGGTATTACAGGTTTTTAGAAACCCGGCGTTAGCCGCAAAAAAAGTGAGCGTAGAGCAAAATTTAGCTTCACATCTCACCTCAATACCAGCGCTGCTTACGTTAGCGGTAAGCAGGTAAAACGTGCTTGTGCACGATTTCCCCATAGGAAGCAATGGGGGAGAGTTGGCTGAAAAAACCCCAACCCCTGCAAAAAGCAGCATAAAGCTTCTAACGCAGCCCCATTGATTCCTATGGGGAAATACTTTTAATGTCTACACCTAACACCCTAACATGAACCCCGAGTCTAAACACCCCTAATCTTACACTTATTAACCCCTAATCCGCTGCCCCCGACATCGCTGACACCTGCATTTTATTATTAACCCCTAATCTGCCGCTCCGGACACCGCCGCCACCTACATTATACTTATGAACCCCTAATCTGCTGCCCCCAACATCTCCGAATCCTACATTATATTTATTAACCGCTAATCTGACGCCTCCAATGTCACCGCAACCTAACTACATTTATTAACCCCTAATCTGACGCCCACAACGTCGCCGCCACTATATTAAAGTTATTAACCCCTAAACCAAAATCTAACCCTAACCCCCCCTAACTTAAATATAATTTAAATAAATCTAAATAAAATAACTATCATTAATTAAATTATTCCTATTTAAAACTAAATACTTACCTATAAAATAAACCCTAAGCTAGCTACAATATAATTAATAGTTACTTTGTAGCTATTTTAAGATTTATTTTTATTTTACAGGCAACTTTGTATTTATTTTAACTAGGTACAATAGTTATTAAATAGTTATTAACTATTTAATAGCTACCTAGTTAAAATAAATTCAAATTTACCTGTAAAATAAATCCTAACCTAAGTTACAATTACACCTAATACTACACTATAATTAAATTAATTACCTAAGCTAAATACAATTACATACAATTAAAAAAAATTATCTAAAGTACGAACCCCCCCACTAAATTACAGAAAATAATAAAATAATTACAAGTTTTTTAAACTAATTACACCTAATCTAATCCCCCTAATAAAATTAAAAATGCCCCCCAAAATAATAAAAAGCCCTACCCTATACTAAATTACAAATAGCCCTTAAAAGGGCCTTTTGCGGGGCATTGCCCCAAAGTAATCGGCTCTATTACCTGTAAAAAAAAAGTACAATACCCCCCCAACATTAAAACCCACCACCCACACACCCAACCCTACTCTAAAACCCACCCAATGCCCCCTTAATAAAACTTAACACTAACCCCTTGAAGATCACCCTAGAAAAAATCCTATTGGCGATTGAGCTTGCATTCTATTGGCTGATCCAATCAGCCAATAGAATGCCAGCTCAATCCTATTGGCTGATTGGATCAGCCAATAGGATTAAACTTCAATCCTATTGGCTGATTGCATCAGCCAAAAGAATTTTTTCTACCTTAATAGAATTCTATCAGCCAATCGGAATTCAAGGGACGCCATCTTGGATGACGTCATTTAAAGGAACCTTCATTCTTCAGTTGGACTTCGTTGGAAGAGGATGCTCCTCGTCGGATGTCTTGAAGATGGAGCCGCTCCGCGCCGGATGTATGAAGATAGAAGATGCCGCCTGGATAAAGACTTCTGCCCGTCTGGAGGACCACTTCGTCCGGCTTCGTTGATGACTTCGGCCCGGCTGGGTGAAGACTTCTCAAGGTAGGGTGATCTTCAATGGGTTAGTGTTAGGTTTTATTAAGGGGGAATTGGTTGGGTGTGTGGGTGGTGGGTTTTAATGTTGGGGGGGTATTGTACTTTTTTTTTACAGGTAATAGAGCTGTTTACTTTGGGGCAATGCCCCGCAAAAGGCCCTTTTAAGGGCTATTTGTAATTTAGTGTAGGGTAGGGCTTTTTATTACTTTGGGTTTTTTTTTTATTTTATTGGGGGGATTAGATTAGGTTTAATTAGTTTAAAAAACTTGTAATTATTTTCTGTAATTTAGTGGGGGGGGTTTTCGTACTTTAGATCATTTTTTTTAATTATAATTAATTGTATTTAGTTTAGCTAATTAATTTAATTATAGTGTAGTGTTAGGTGTAATTGTAACTTAGGTTAGGATTTATTTTACAGGTAAATTTGTCTTTATTTTAACTAGGTAGCTATTAAATAGTTAATAACTATTTAATAACTATTGTACCTAGTTAATATAAATACAAAGTTGCCTGTAAAATAAAAATATATCCTAAGCTAGCTACAATGTAACTATTAGTTATATTGTAGCTAGCTTAGGGTTTATTTTATAGGTAAGTATTTAGTTTTAAATATGAATAATTTAGTTAATGATAGTTATTTTATTTATATTTATTTAAATTATATTGAAGTTAGGGGGGGGTTAGGGTTAGAGTTAGATTTAGGGGTTAATACATTTTAATATAGTTGCAGCGACGTTGGGGGCGGCAGATTAGGGGTTAATAAATGTAGGTCGGTGTCGGCGATGTTAGGGATGGCAGATTAGGGGTTAATAAAATTTAAGTAGTGTTTGCGATGCGGGAGGGCGGCGGTTTAGGGGTTAATATATTTTTTATAGTGGCGGCGATGTCCGGTTCGGCAGATTAGGGTTTTTTTTTTTATTGTTTGCGATGTGGGGGGGGGGGGGGCTCAGTTTAGGGGTTAATAGGTAGTTTATGGGTGTTAGTGTACTTTTTAGCACTTTAGTTAAGAGTTTTATACTACGGCGTTAGCCCATAAAACTCTTAACTACTGACTTTTAAATGCGGTACCAGTCTTGACAGGAGAGGCTGTACCACTCACTTTTTGGAAGACTCGTAATACCGGCGTTATGCAAGTCCCATTGAAAATATAGGATACGCAATTGACATAAGTGGATTTGCGGTATTTTCGAATCTGGCCAAAAAAGTGAGCGGTACACCTGTCATTTCAAGACTCGTAATACCAGCGTTAGGAAAAAAGCAGCGTTGGGACCTCTCAACGCTGCTTTTTAACCCTAACGCACAACTCGTAATCTAGCCGTATAATTGTAAAAAATATTTGGATGAGTAGAAGGCATTAAAGTTAGTGAGAGAATTTATAGTTTTTCTTAAATGTTATTTCAAGGAAAAAAAAAACATAAGAAGAGAAAAATGTTTGGTTTAAATTTAAACAAAGGGTTAATTAAAAATAATAGTTAAGCCATAAAAAACTGCCAGATGATAAAATATATATATAAAAAAAAAAAACACATTTAAAAAGAATAAGAAAGCCACTCAGTGGAATAGGAGAAATGGAATGGCAACCTAGATTTTGACAGCAGAAAAGAACCAGAAGGTCCAAGGAGTCTGCTCTTATTTCATTTGAAGTGTAAGCTTAATTAAGTCTTAGGTTAGCCTTATGTATATTAAAGGCTTTATTCAATTTCCTTTCAATATTTGTCCAGACCACCTCTGTTGTAAGCCTTATCTATGAAACAGTGACCCTTTCTTTAAAAAAGCGCTTCAGCAAATCACTTACATGTTGCCCTCTAGTTAGAGACCACAACCTCTTGAATACTCCTATACAGTGGAATCAAGATTTATTGTACTAACTCAGCATCAGCGCAGCACATTTTACATTTTGTTTTCTAATACAAAAGCACATTTTCTGCTGAACTGTCACATTTTGTGCTCTTGTTGACAATGTATTTTTTCCTAGCCAGCACCAATGTTTCATGAGATTGTTACTTGCCCTTATGACAAAAAAAAAACATATATTAAACTCGTGCTCTTATTTGCTTCTTTATTCCCTGTAGAAACAAATGCTAAACTGTACTGAAAAAAATTATTTTCACTGGATATTCAGCATGACTGAAATAAAGAATGCCTGTGTCTGAGCTAAACTGGCTGGATAAATATAGGAACCTTACTTTTTATGACAGATAAAAGCCATGTGGCCCAGGTAGTCTAATCATGTCCCTTACTTTTTAAAACCTTAGTCTGTGCTTGATCTTTATCCTTATTTAAATTATTGGTCTCAATTTAACCCTGTAGCATTTTAAATTATTATATCAACCTCTCTCAGCTATAATAAGTTCTTCTTTTGTTGATATGGTTTGATCTAATATTATGCTGCATTTAGTCTTGATATAGGTATACCAGTAGTATTATTTTGTTGCGTGTTGGTGTTGTGTAGTAAATTTACCCCTGTTTCATTTTCTGTAATCTTCGTAAATTGAAAATTTTATTGTTGCTTACTGGAATTGCAAAAAGGAATACCTTGTGCTTTTGTGCTTTATTTAATTGATAAAAAAATCCTCAGTACTGATCCATTGCTCCATTTCTGGTCTTATTTTATCTGTTTTCTTGTCTTGTCTTAAAGGGACATAATACTCATATGCTAAATCACTTGAAACTGATGCAGTATAACTGTAAAAAGCTGACAGGAAAATATCACCTGAGCATCTCTATGTAAAAAAGGAAGATATTTTACCTCACAATTTCCTCAGCTCAGCAGAGTAAATTCTGTGTAAAAAGTTATACTCAGCTGCTCCCAGCTGCAGGTAAAAATAAATAAATAATAATTAAGAAATTAACTGCAGCCAATCAGCATCAGCAGTGCTGAGGTCATGAACTCTTTTACTGTGATCTCATGAGATTTCACTTAACTCTTATGAGATTTCATAGTAAACTTCCTTAAACTGAATAGGGAAATAAGATGAGTGTGCACGTAAGCTGTCCTGGGACAGACATACTGATTTGCTGCTTAGACGTCCTTTACAATGGGATGTGGCTACTGAGGAACTTTTGAGGTAAAATAACTTTCTTTTTTACATAGAGATGTTCAGGTGATATTTTCTAGTCAGCTTTTTACAGCTATGCTGCATCACTTTCAAGTGTTTCAACATTTGGGTATCATGACCCTTTTAGTGTGTCACACTGTGTATGCTTATTTTTGTCACAAAATGAGTGTTATTGTTACAGTATTATACTTCTAACATGCTCTTTACCTGTGTCTTCAGGCTGATAAACTGTTTATTTTATGTTAGGGATCACAATGAGAGAGGAAAGCTATCTAAAATCATATTCAGGTTATTTATATTTTTTATTTTCTCAAGCAAAAGTTTATTTTAAATGGTACCGGTGTGTACTATTCACTCTCTGGCAGAAAAGGGATGAAGATTTCTGCAAGGAGGATGATGATCTTAGCACTTTGTAACTAAGATCCACTGCTGTTCTCACAAGGGCTGAAGAGTACAGGAAAACTTCAGTTGGGGGAACGGTTTGCATGCTAAGCTGCATTGAGGTATGTTTAGTCTATTTTTTTCTAGACAGACTGTGATAATTCTAGAAAAGGCTGGTAATATCCCCATGAGGGAAGGGTAAGCTGTATTCAGAAACTTAATAGGAATCCCTGCTTGCATAAAGGGCTCATTGGTTACTGGTGACACTGTTAGGAAAAAACGTTTTTTCATTGCAAACATAACATTTTTTGAGGGACTTTAAGGGGTCATTGTGGCTTATTTAAGGGTTATTAACCCACATGGATAGTTTAGAAGCACTCTGGTGTGTTTCTTTTAGGCCCCATAACATCGAGTGAGGTGGGAGGGGCCTATTTCTTTCATGTAATTAGCAAGAGTCCATGAGCTAGTGACATATGGGATATACATTCCTACCAGGAGGGGCAAAGTTTCCCAAACCTCAAAATGCCTATAAATACACCCCTCACCACACCCACAATTCAGTTTTACAAACTTTGCCTCCGATGGAGGTGGTGAAGTAAGTTTGTGCTAGATTCTACGTTGATATGCGCTCCGCAGCAAGTTGGAGCCCGGTTTTCCTCTCAGCGTGCAGTGAATGTCAGAGGGATGTGAGAAGAGTATTGCCTATTTGAATGCAGTGATCTCCTTCTACGGGGTCTATTTCATAGGTTCTCTGTTATCGGTCGTAGAGATTCATCTCTTACCTCCCTTTTCAGATCGACGATATACTCTTATATATACCATTACCTCTGCTGATTCTCGTTTCAGTACTGGTTTGGCTATCTGCTATATGTAGATGAGTGTCCTGGGGTAAGTAAGTCTTATTTTCTGTGACACTCTAAGCTATGGTTGGGCACTTTGTTTATAAAGTTTTAAATATATGTATTCAAACATTTATTTGCCTTGACTCAGAATGTTCAACTTTCCTTATTTTCAGACAGTCAGTTTCATATTTGGGATAATGCATTTTTTGATTTATTCATTTTTTCTTACCTTCAAAAATTTGACTCTTCCCGGTGGGCTATTAGGCTCGCGGGGGCTGAAAATGCCTCTTTTTATTACGTCATTTTTGGCGCGGACTTTTTTGGCGCAAAATTCTATTTCCGTTTCCGGCGTCATACGTGTCGCCGGAAGTTACGTCATTTTTTGACATTATTTCGCGCCAAAAATGTCGGCGTTCCGGATATGGCGTCATTTTGGCGCTAAAAGCATTTAGGCGCCAAATAATATGGGCGTCGCTTTAGTCTCCTCAATTATTTCAGTCTCATTTTTTATTGCTTCTGGTTGCTAGAGGCTTGTTCTTGGCATTTTTTCCCATTCCTGAAACTGTCATTTAAGGAATTTGATCAATTTTGCTTTATATATATGTTGTTTTTTCTCTTACATATTGCAAGATGTCTCACGTTGCATCTGAGTCAGAAGATACTACAGGAAAATCGCTGTCGAGTACTGAATCTACCAAAGCTAAGTGCATCTGCTGTAAACTTTTGGTAGCCATTTCTCCAGCTGTTGTTTGTATTGATTGTCATGACAAACTTGTTAAAGCAGATAATATTTCCTTTAGTAAAGTGCCATTGCCTGTTGCAGTTCCTTCAACATCTAAGGTGCAGAATGTTCCTGATAATATAAGAGATTTTGTTTCTGAATCCATAAAGAAGGCTATGTCTGTTATTTCTCCTTCTAGTAAACGTAAAAAATCTTTTAAAACTTCTCTCCCTACAGATGAATTTTTAAATGAACATCATCATTCTGATTCTGATGATTCCTCTGGTTCAGAGGATTCTGTCTCAGAGGTTGATGCTGATAAATCTTCATATTTATTTAAAATGGAATTTATTCGTTCTTTACTTAAAGAAGTACTAATTGCTTTAGAAATAGAGGATTCTGGTCCTCCTGATACTAATTCTAAACGTTTGGATAAGGTATTTAAAGCTCCTGTGGTTATTCCAGAAGTTTTTCCTGTTCCTAATGCTATTTCTGCAGTAATTTCCAAAGAATGGGATAAATTGGGTAATTCATTTACTCCTTCTAAACGTTTTAAGCATTTATATCCTGTGCCGTCTGACAGATTGGAATTTTGGGACAAAATCCCTAAAGTTGATGGGGCTATTTCTACCCTTGCTAAACGTACTACTATTCCTACGTCAGATGGTACTTCGTTTAAGGATCCTCTAGATAGGAAAATTGAGTCCTTTCTAAGAAAAGCTTATCTGTGTTCAGGTAATCTTCTTAGACCTGCTATATCTTTGGCTGATGTTGCTGCAGCTTCAACTTTTTGGTTGGAAACTTTAGCGCAACAAGTAACACATCGTGATTCTCATGATATTATTATTCTTCTACAGCATGCTAATAATTTTATCTGTGATGCCATTTTTGATATTATCAGAGTTGATGTCAGGTTTATGTCTCTAGCTATTTTAGCTAGAAGAGCTTTATGGCTTAAAACTTGGAATGCTGATATGGCTTCTAAATCAACTTTACTTTCTATTTCTTTCCAGGGTAACAAATTATTTGGTTCTCAGTTGGATTCCATCATTTCAACTGTTACTGGTGGGAAAGGAACTTTTTTACCACAGGATAAAAAATCTAAAGGTAAAAGTAGGGCTAATAATCGTTTTCGTTCCTTTCATTTCAACAAAGAACAAAAGCCTGATCCTTCATCCTCAGGAGCAGTTTCAGTTTGGAAACCATCTCCAGTCTGGAATAAATCCAAGCCAGCTAGAAAGGCAAAGCCTGCTTCTAAGTCCACATGAAGGTGCGGCCCTCATTCCAGCTCAGCTGGTAGGGGGCAGGTTACGTTTTTTCAAAGAAATTTGGATCAATTCTGTTCACAATCTTTGGATTCAGAACATTGTTTCGGAAGGGTACAGGATTGGTTTCAAGATGAGACCTCCTGCAAAGAGATTTTTTCTTTCCCGTGTCCCAGTAAATCCAGTAAAAGCTCAAGCATTTCTGAAATGTGTTTCAGATCTAGAGTTGACTGGAGTAATTATGCCAGTTCCAGTTCTGGAACAGGGGATGGGGTTTTATTCAAATCTCTTCATTGTACCAAAGAAGGAGAACTCCTTCAGACCAGTTCTGGATCTAAAAATATTGAATCGTTATGTACGAATACCAACGTTCAAAATGGTAACTGTAAGGACTATCTTGCCTTTTGTTCAGCAAGGGAATTATATGTCCACAATAGATTTACAGGATGCATATCTGCATATTCCGATTCATCCAGATCATTATCAGTTCCTGAGATTCTCTTTTCTGGACAAGCATTACCAGTTTGTGGCTCTGCCGTTTGGTCTAGCGACAGCTCCAAGAGTTTTTTCAAAGGTTCTCGGTGCCCTTCTGTCTGTAATCAGAGAACAGGGTATTGTGGTATTTCCTTATTTGGACGATATCTTGGTACTTGCTCAGTCTTTACATTTAGCAGAATCTCATACGAATCGACTTGTGTTGTTTCTTCAAGATCATGGTTGGAGGATCAATTTACCAAAAAGTTCTTTGATTCCTCAGACAAGGGTAACCTTTCTGGGTTTCCAGATGGATTCAGTGTCCATGACTCTGTCTTTAACAGACAAGAGACGTCTAAAATTGATTGCAGCTTGTCGAAACCTTCAGTCACAATCATTCCCTTCGGTAGCCTTATGCATGGAAATTCTAGGTCTTATGACTGCTGCATCGGACGCGATCCCCTTTGCTCGTTTTCACATGCGACCTCTTCAGCTCTGTATGCTGAAGCAATGGTGCAAGGATTACACGAAGATATCTCAAACAATATCTTTAAAACCGATTGTTCGACACTCTCTAACATGGTGGACAGATCACCATCGTTTAATTCAGGGGGCTTCTTTTGTGCTTCCGACCTGGACTGTAATTTCAACAGATGCAAGTCTCACAGGTTGGGGAGCTGTGTGGGGATCTCTGACGGCACAAGGAGTTTGGGAATCTCAGGAGGTGAGATTACCGATCAATATTTTGGAACTCCGTGCAATTTTCAGAGCTCTTCAGTTTTGGCCTCTTCTGAAGAGAGAATCG
The DNA here is from genome assembly GCF_027579735.1 of Bombina bombina. NCBI lineage: Eukaryota > Metazoa > Chordata > Amphibia > Anura > Bombinatoridae > Bombina > Bombina bombina. The sequence goes on along the minus strand of NC_069504.1, from coordinate 312,407,307 downwards.
TTCATTTGTTTTCAGACAGACAATGTCACAACTGTGGCATACATCAATCATCAAGGAGGGACTCACAGTCCTCTGGCTATGAAAGAAGTATCTCGAATTTTGGTTTGGGCGGAATCCAGCTCCTGTCTAATCTCTGCGGTTCATATCCCAGGTATAGACAATTGGGAAGCGGATTATCTCAGTCGCCAAACGTTGCATCCGGGCGAATGGTCTCTTCACCCAGAGGTATTTCTTCAGATTGTTCAAATGTGGGAACTTCCAGAAATAGATCTGATGGCGTCCCATCTAAACAAGAAACTTCCCAGGTATCTGTCCAGATCCCGGGATCCTCAGGCGGAGGCAGTGGATGCATTATCACTTCCTTGGAAGTATCATCCTGCCTATATCTTTCCGCCTCTAGTTCTTCTTCCAAGAGTAATCTCCAAGATTCTGAAGGAATGCTCGTTTGTTCTGCTGGTAGCTCCGGCATGGCCTCACAGGTTTTGGTATGCGGATCTTGTCCGGATGGCCTCTTGCCAACCGTGGACTCTTCCGTTAAGACCAGACCTTCTGTCACAAGGTCCCTTTTTCCATCAGGATCTGAAATCCTTAAATTTAAAGGTATGGAGATTGAACGCTTGATTCTTGGTCAAAGAGGTTTCTCTGACTCTGTCATTAATACTATGTTACAGGCTCGTAAATCTGTATCTCGAGAGATATATTATAGAGTCTGGAAGACTTATATTTCTTGGTGTCTTTCTCATCATTTTTCTTGGCATTCTTTTAGAATACCGAGAATTTTACAGTTTCTTCAGGATGGTTTAGATAAGGGTTTGTCCGCAAATTCTTTGAAAGGACAAATCTCTGCTCTTTCAGTTCTTTTTCATAGAAAGATTGCTATTCTTCCTGATATTCATTGTTTTGTACAAGCTTTGGTACGTATAAAACCTGTCATTAAGTCAATTTCTCCTCCTTGGAGTTTGAATTTGGTTCTGGGAGCTCTTCAAGCTTCTCCGTTTGAACCTATGCATTCATTGGACATTAAATTACTTTCTTGGAAAGTTTTGTTCCTTTTGGCCATCTCTTCTGCCAGAAGAGTTTCTGAATTATCTGCTCTTTCTTGTGAGTCTCCTTTTCTGATTTTTCATCAGGATAAGGTGGTGTTGCGAACTTCTTTTGAATTTTTACCTAAAGTTGTGAATTCCAACAACATTAGTAGGGAAATTGTGGTTCCTTCATTATGTCCTAATCCTAAGAATTCTAAGGAGAAATCGTTGCATTCTTTGGATGTTGTTAGAGCTTTGAAATATTATGTTGAAGCTACGAAATCTTTCCGTAAGACTTCTAGTCTATTTGTTATCTTTTCCGGTTCTAGAAAAGGCCAGAAAGCTTCTGCCATTTCTTTGGCATCTTGGTTGAAATCTTTAATTCATCTTGCCTATGTTGAGTCGGGTAAAACTCCGCCTCAGAGAATTACAGCTCATTCTACTAGGTCAGTTTCTACTTCCTGGGCGTTTAGGAATGAAGCTTCGGTTGACCAGATCTGCAAAGCAGCAACTTGGTCCTCTTTGCATACTTTTACTAAATTCTACCATTTTGATGTATTTTCTTCTTCTGAAGCAGTTTTTGGTAGAAAAGTACTTCAGGCAGCGGTTTCAGTTTGAATCTTCTGCTTATGTTTTTCGTTAAACTTTATTTTGGGTGTGGATTATTTTCAGCAGGAATTGGCTGTCTTTATTTTATCCCTCCCTCTCTAGTGACTCTTGTGTGGAAAGATCCACATCTTGGGTAGTCATTATCCCATACGTCACTAGCTCATGGACTCTTGCTAATTACATGAAAGAAAACATAATTTATGTAAGAACTTACCTGATAAATTCATTTCTTTCATATTAGCAAGAGTCCATGAGGCCCGCCCTTTTTTTGTGGTGGTTATGATTTTGTATAAAGCACAATTATTCCAATTCCTTATTTTATATGCTTTCGCACTTTTTTATCACCCCACTTCTTGGCTATTCGTTAAACTGAATTGTGGGTGTGGTGAGGGGTGTATTTATAGGCATTTTGAGGTTTGGGAAACTTTGCCCCTCCTGGTAGGAATGTATATCCCATACGTCACTAGCTCATGGACTCTTGCTAATATGAAAGAAATGAATTTATCAGGTAAGTTCTTACATAAATTATGTTTTTCGCGCCTCAGTTTCGCAGTTTCTTTTACTCAGAGACATCCAGCTTCTTCTCCAGAGGGTCCTGCTGTGTTTGAGGGCTTAAAAGAAGTTTTTTTCCCCCACAAATCTTTCCTAAAGGGCAGGTAGGCACCACAGCAGAGCTGTGGCAAGGTGCTGAACGTTTTTTACCAGTTTTTGACATTTTGTCAATCCAGTTTTTACATTAAGGGGTTAATCGTTTATTTGTCTAGCTGTGCAATCTTACTAAGGCTTTATGATGCTACTGTAAAAAATGTGTAAAGTTTACTGCTTGTTTACACTGTTTTGCAGAGTTTGTGCATCTTTTTTTCTCTTAAAGGCACAGTACCGTTTTTCTTTTAAGTATTATTTGCTTTGATTAAAGTGTTTTCCAAGCTTGCTTGTTTCATTACTAGCCTGTTTAACATGTCTGACATCAAGGAAAATCCTTGTTCAATGTGTTTAGAAGCCATTGTGGAACCCCCTCTTAGAATGTGTCCCACTTGCACTGATATGTCTATAAATTATAAAGAGCATATTTTAGCACTTAAAAATATAGCAATAGATGATTCTCAGACAGAAGGAAATGAGTGTTTGACATCTAGCTCTCCCCAAGTGTCACAACCAGTAATGCCCGCACAAGTGACGCCAAGTACCTCTAGTGCGTCAAATTAATTTACTTTACAAGACATGGACACAGTTATGAATAAAACCCTCACAGCGGTTTTCTCTAAACTGCCTGGTTTACAAGGGAAGCGTGACAGCTCTGGGTCAAGAACAAATGCCGTCTGTGAGGGTAGATCGGATACGGCTACTAAAGCGTCAATGTTCTGAAGTAGGGGTAATTGATTTGTTATCTGAGGGAGAAATTTCTGATTCAGGAAAGACGCTCCCTCAGACAGATTCTGATATGACGGCCTTTAAATTTAAGCTTGAACACCTCCGCTTATTGCTCAGGGAGGTATTAGCAACTCTAGATGATTGTGACCCTATAGTGGTTCCAGAGAAATTGTGTAAAATGGACAAATACTTAGAGGTTCCTGTTTACACTGATGTTTTTCCAGTCCCTAAGAGGATTGTGAATATTGTTACTAAGGAATGGGATAAACCAGGTATTCCGTTCGCTCCCCCTCCTGTTTGTTGTTTTTTTTTTTAATTCTTTTTATTAAGAGAACAACCTTCATGTGAGTACATAAGAAAAAGTGAACATCACATTACATCATATAAGTCAAGTACATAAGTTAAACAAAACAATATTGCATCAACATCAGGATAAACCTCCTTGTCCTTTTGAGATATAAACATTTCTTTCTTGTAGATTAAGGCAATAGAGTACAACAATTTGTTTTCAAAAGTACATTCCCGCTCACACAAACTTCACTCTCATATTTTATCATTTCAGAGAGATTAAAACTTCTCTCTCAAGTAGCCTAAACTAACCTAAACTAGCCCGCCTTTTTATTAAGAGAGCAACCTCCATGTGAGTACCTAAGAAAAAATGGACATCACATTACATCATATAAATCAAATGCATAAGTTAAACATGACAATATTGCATCAACATCAGGCTAAACCTCCTTGTCCTTTTGAGATATATAAACATTTCTTTCTTATACAATAAGACAATAGAGGACAACAGTTTATTTCCAAAAGTACAGACCCGCTCACATGAGCTCCACTCTCATATTTTATCATTTCTGAGAGATTAAAACTTCTCTCTCAATTAATCTAAACTAACCTAAACTAGCCGGCCAGGGAGTACCTCGCGGGCATAACACCTACATAAACTACCCCAGTTCTTACAATTTTGGTCATTATGTCACTTAAGTCTAGTTTCTCCGGCGTGATCTGGCAACGGGAGAAGAAGGAAGAAAAAAAAAAAAAAATGGAAAAAGGGGGGGGGTTCAGATATTGAGATGATTCCAGTCCCCCCTCAGGGAGTCCTCCAAAAATGCAACAGTGTTGCGGAACGGCAGCAGAACCGGTCTTTGAATCTCTAACTCAAATGTCAGGATCAGTCTCCGCCACTTCCTTAAAAATAAATTTAGCCTGCAGCCCACATCCATTCTAACATCTATTTGTTCAATAAATAATTGCGATCTTAACATGTTGCGAAAGTAAGCTATTGTGGGTGTTTTGGATGCCGTCCAGTGTTTAAGTATGCATTTTCTCGCTAACAATATCAATAAGGTCAGTTCCGAGTCATATTGGCTATTCTGTCGTTCCCAGTCTAAGAATATTACAGCTGCAGGTGTCAAGTCAACAGAAATGCCTACTTTTTTCTCAATCCAGTACTGCAGTTTGTTCCAAAATTGTCTAACCATGGGGCAGTCCCAAATCCAGTGCAACAGGCCAGGAGACCCCGCCGAACATTTAGAGCATCTATTAGGCCAGTCCGGGATCCATTTAGCTAGACACTTGGGAGTCATGTATGCCCTATGCAGGAATCTAATTTGCGTTTCCCTCAACCCCCTCCTGTTTTTAAGAAAAATGTTTCCCATATCTGACACCATGCGGGACTCGTGGCAGACGGTTCCTAAGGTGGAGGGAGCTATTTCTACTCTTGCTAAGCGTAAAACTATACCTATCGAAGACAGTTGTGCTTTCAAAGATCCTATGGATAAAAATTAGAGGGTCTCCTGAAGAAAATTTTTGTTCATCAAGGTTTTCTTCTCCAACCTATTGCGTGCATTGTTCCTGTAACTACTGCAGCTGCTTTCTGGTTCGATGCTCTAGAAGAGGATCTTCAGATGGAGACTCCATTAGAGGATATTATGGATAGAATTAAGGCCCTTAAGTTGGCTAATTCTTTCATTACAGATGCCGCTTTCCAACTGGCTAAATTAGCGGCAAAGAATTCAGGTTTTGCCATTTTAGCTCGCAGGGCGTTATGGCTTAAGTCCTGGTCTGCTGATGTATCATCAAAATCTAAACTTTTGAACATCCCTTTCAAAGGAAAGACCCTATTCGGGCCTGAACTGAAAGAGATTATTTCAGACATCACTGGAGGGAAAGGCCATGCCCTCCCTCAGGATAAAACAAATAAAATGAGGACCAAACAAAATAATTTTCATTCCTTTCGGAACTTCAAGGGTGGTCCCGCTTCAGCTTCCCCTGCTGCAAAGCAAGAGGGGAATTTTGCCCAATCCAATCAGTCTGGAGACCTAACCAGGCTTGGAACAAGGGTAAACAGGCCAAGAAGCCTGCAGCTGCCTACAAGACAGCATGAAGGGGTAGCCCCCGATCCGGGACCGGATCTAGTAAGGGGCAGACTCTCTCTCTTCACTCAGGCTTGGGCAAGAGATGTCCACGATTCCTGGGCTTTAGAAATTGTGTCCCAGGGATATCTTCTGGACTTCAAAGACTCCCCCCCAAGGGGGAGATTTAACATTTCTCAATTGTCTGCAAACCAGACAAAGAGAGAGGCGTTCTTACGCTGTGTAGAAGACCTACATACCATGGGAGTGATCCGCCCAGTTCCAAAAGCGGAACAAGGGCTAGGGTTTTACTCAAACCTGTTTGTGGTTCCCAAAAAAGAGGGAACTTTCAGACCAATTTTGGATCTCAAAATTCTAAACAAGTTCCTCAGAGTACCATCATTCAAGATGGAGACTATTCGGACTATTCTACCTCTGATCCAGGAGGGTCAATATATGACTACCGTGGATTTAAAGGATGCGTATCTACACATCCCTATTCACAGAGATCATCATCAATTCCTCAGATTCGCCTTTCTGGACAGGCATTACCAGTTTGTGGCCCTTCCCTTCGGGTTGGCCATGGCTCCCAGAATTTTCACAAAGGTGCTAGGGTCTCTTTTGGCGCTTCTAAGAACGCGGGGCATAGCAGTGGCGCCTTATCTAGACGACATCTTAATTCAGGCGTCGACTTTCCAGCTAGCCAAGTCTCACACGGACATCGTGTTGGCTTTTCTGAGATCTCACGGGTGGAAGGTGAACATGAAAAAGAGTTCTCTCTTCCCTCTCACAAGAGTTTCCTTCCTAGGGACTCTGATAGACTCGGTAGAAATGAAAATATTTCTGACTGAGGTCAGAAAATCAAAACTCTTAACCACTTGCCGAACTCTTCATTCCATTCCTCGACCATCAGTGGCTCAGTGTATGGAGGTAATCCGACTCATGGTAGCGGCAATGGACATAGTTCCTTTTGCCCACCTACACCTCAGACCACTGCAACAATGCATGCTCAAACAGTGGAATGGAGATTATGCAGATTTATCTCCTCAACTGCATCTGGACCAGGAGACCAGAGACTCTCTTCTCTAGTGGTTTTCTCAGGACCACCTGTTTCCACAGGCCAGAGTGGCTCATTGTAACGACAGATGCCAGCCTGCTAGGCTGGGGTGCACTCTGGAACTCCCTGAAAGCACAGGGCTAATGGTCTCGGGAGAAAACTCTCCTCCTGATAAACATTCTAGAACTGAGAGCGATATTCAATGCGCTTCAGGCGTGGCCTCAGCTAGCTGCGGCCAAATTCATCAGATTTCAGTTGGACAACATCACGACTGTAGCTTATATCAATCATCAAGGAGGAACACTGAGTTATCTAGCGATGATGGAGGTAACCAAAATAATCTGATGGGCGGAGGATCACTCTTGCCATCTCTCAGCAATTCATATCCCAGGGGTAGAGAACTGGGAGGCGGATTTCCTAAGTCGTCAGACTTTTCATCCGGGGGAGTGGGAACTCCATCCGGAGGTATTTGCCCAGCTGACTCAGCTATGGGGCACACCAGAATTGGATCTGATGGCGTCCCGGCAGAACGCCCAACTTCCTTGTTACGGGTCCAGGTCCCGGGATCCCCAGGCGGTACTGATAGATGCTCTAGCAGTGCCCTGGTCCTTCAATCTGGCCTATGTATTTCCACTGTTTCCTCTCCTCCCACGTCTGGTTGCCAGAATCAAGCAGGAGAGAGCTTCAGTGATTCTGATAGCACCTCTGTGGCCACGCAGGACTTGGTATGCAGACCTAGTGGACATGTCATCGGTTCCACCGTGGACTCTGCCAATGAGGCAGGACCTTTTAATCCAAGGTCCTTTCAAGCATCCAAATCTAATTTCTCTGCGTCTGACTGCTTGGAGATTGAACGCCTGATTTTATCAAAGCGTGGTTTCTCTGAGTCGGTCATTGATACCCTGATTCAAGCTAGAAAGCCTGTCACCAGGAAAATCTATCATAAGATTTGGCGCAAATATTTTTATTGGTGTGAATCCAAGGGTTACTCATTGAGTAAGATTAGGATTCCTAGAATATTGTCTTTTCTCCATGAAGGATTGGAGAAGGGATTATCAGCTAGCTCCTTAAAAGGACAGATTTCTGCATTGTCTATTCTTTTACACAAGCGTCTGGCAGATGTCCCAGACGTTCAAGCGTTTAGTCAGGCTTTAGTCAGAATCAAGCCTGTATTCAAACCTGTTGCTCCGCCATGGAGCCTAAACTTAGTTCTTAAAGTTCTTCAAGTGGTTCCGTTTGAACCTATGCATTCCGTAGACATTAAGCTTCTATCTTGGAAAGTTCTGTTTTTAGTAGCTATCTCTTCGGCTTGAAGAGTTTCTGAGTTATCTGCTTTACAGTGTGACTCACCTTATCTCGTTTTCCATGCAGATAAGGTGGTTTTACGTACCAAACCTTAATTCCTTCCTAAGGTTGTTTCTAATAGGAATATCAATCAGGAAATTGTTGTTCCTTCGCTGTGTCCTAATCCTTCTTCAAAGAAGGAACGTCTGTTGCACAATCTTGATGTGGTTCGTGCTTTAAAGTTCTACTTACAAGCAACCAAAGATTTCCGTCAAACATCTTAATTGTTTGTTGTCTATTCTGGTAAGCGGAGAGGTCAGAAGGCTACGGCTACCTCTCTTTCTTTTTGGCTGAAAAGCATCATCCGTTTGACTTATGAGAATGCTGGCCAGCAGCCTCCTGAAAGAATTACTGCTCATTCTGCTAGAGCAGTGGCTTCCACATGGGCTTTTAAAAATGAGGCTTCTGTTGAACAGATTTGTAAGGTCTTCGCTTCATACTTTTTCCAAATTTTCCAAATTCGATACTTTTGCTTCTTCGGAGGCTATTTTTGGGAGAAAGGTTCTACAAGCAGTGGTGCCTTCCGTTTAAGGTACCTGTCTTGTCCCTCCCTTCATCCGTGTCCTAAAGCTTTGGTATTGGTATCCCACAAGTATGGATGAATCCGTGGACTCGATACATCTTACAAGAGAAAACAGAATGTATGCTTACCTGATAAATTTCTTTCTCTTGTGATGTATCGAGTCCACGGCGCGCCCTGTCTGTTTAAGACAGGTAGTATATTTTTATTTGTAAAACTTCAGTCACCTCTGCACCCTATAGTTTCTCCTTTTTCTTCCTAGCCTTCGGTCGAATGACTGGGTGGGTGGAGCTAAGGGAGGAGCTATATAGACAGCTCTGCTGTGGGTGTTCTCTTTGCCACTTCCTGTTAGGAAGGAGAATATCCCACAAGTATGGATGAATCCGTGGACTCGATACATCACAAGAGAAAGAAATTTATCAGGTAAGCATGAATTCTGTTTTTTGTTAATACGAAGTTATGGAACACTTAAAGGGACATTCTAGTCAAAATTAAACTTTCATTATTCAGATAGAGCATGCAATTTTAAAAATAATTCCAATTTACTTCCAATAACAAAATGTGCACAGTCTTTTTTTATATATACTCTTTTTGAGTCACTAACTCCTACTAAGCATGTGCAAGAATTCACAAAATATACGTATATGCATTTGTGATTGGCTGATGGCTGTCACATAATACAGGGGGAGTGGAAATAGACGTAACTTTAAAATCTACTGCTCATTTGAAGTTCAAACGAAGTGTTTTTGCATTGTCTTTGTATCATGCATTTATTGATTAGGCAAATCTACTGTATTTACTGGTCTTTTAAGAAATGTGTTACATTGTTCCCACGAATTAACAATTAATTTTGAAATGCTGCTTCTTTGTCCCTTTAATAATAACAGCTCTTTATGTCTGTTTGCAGTGACCAGAGCAGTAAGCAGCAATATGCACAGACATCCAGTAACCCTAACCAAGAACCCCTTCACTGCAGTTAACTACACTGTCCCAGCACTACTATTAATCATTTGCAAATTAACTTAGCAACACCAGACCCCCCACTGTGACCCCTTCAGACCCCCCCCAGAAGGGACATTCTGTACCTTTCAAAGCAAACCCATGAGTACACACATAATTACCCTATACACAACACCTCAGCATAAACCCTTAACACTAAAGGGTTGTAAAGAACGCAAGGACCCCAAAATATCTAACAGCCCCCCCCCAACTGTTTTACTCTATAAACAATATTCCATTAAAATATAAAAAAAAGTTGAACACATAAGTTGTTTCTCTGCCTTTTTTCAGTACACAGTACTGTTTATCTTCAGCCTCTTCTAGCCTCAGCTGTTCTTGGCGCTTTAGGTCTGTGCCTTTTGGCGATACGGTGGGCCCCAGGTGTAATTAAACTTTGTTCCTAGGTTTGTGATTAGCTTTTATTACTTGGGTTTAGAATTGACATCTTGTCCTGAGTATCCTAAAAAAATATATTTTTTTATCCAGTTGATCAGATATTAAATGATGGATTTTTCCTGTTGGGCTAGACTTTTTTTTTGCAACAAATTATGCATTTGTAGAAAACTGACATTCCTATTAAATTATTATAGAGATTTAAGTATCTAATGTACCAGCTTCAGTATATCACATGACAGATACATCTCATGAAATAACGAACCACATTGTTATTATATTTCACACCAGACACATTTCATATGTTTATTTTAGAATTCTGACTCAATTACATCCCATCTGATATTAGTGTCGCATGAGACAGTGTTTGTAGTTAGAGCTTTGCACATGTGGAAGGTTTTTTTGACATCACAAACTTGATAATAGCACGTTCCCCATCTGTGCTATTATGTCATTTCTCTTAGTAAGAACCAGCTCCTTTAGTCTCTGTTTTAGATTTTGAATAAGTCTTGGTTTTCCTTATTACTAACAGTACTGACACATTAATATAGACTACCTCAACAAGCATGAATTATGGAGCAGGTATTTTATACTTTTAACCCTGTTTTCATTTGCAGCTGGGTTGGTGATAAAGCCATGTTATTTTAAACAGTAATTTACCAAGAAGTTAGGTGTTTTTTGCTTGTACACTTACAGAAGTGAGTAGGGCTTCTCATTATAAAAATGGAAATACAGTTGTACTATAATATTTTCTGATTTTTTATGTGTTTCCAAAAATCAATTTTACCTGCTGGAATGTATTGAATAGTTTACAAATGTAGCCTTTGCCTTTATTTTGTCACTTGAAATAGCTGCTTTTGTAAATATACTGAAAATTCCAATGCTGTAATTTATTAGATTATGCATTTTTTGTACTAACAGCACAGCTTGGTTAGACATGCAATTAAAATCTAATTTTGACAGAGAACTGCTGGTCCTAGTAGGAAAGACCTGGTGAGCCAATTGGCATAGGAAGTCGCACAACACTTCCAATCACTGTGTTTAGCTCAGAATCTGTAGTGGTTGTGGCTCTGAGCAGTACTTTAACTTTGCAGGGTTTAAACACAGAGTTGGAGTTTCAATTGTGCAAAATTAAAATACATTGCATTACATGATCAAACATATATCTTCTAATTTATTAGAGCATTTCATTTTTGAATTACTGGTCCCAGCTAACTGTAACCTCTGAAAATAATTTTAAACATATAAAGTATTTTTCATTGCAGCTATCATTGCAGCTTCCAGGCTGGGCATGACATTCAGTAGGTGGCTACATGCAACTGCCTTCTGATTGGATTAACGCTGTGTTTTGCCAGGGGTCTTGAATCCTTACATCTCCTGAGCAGAATATAGTTTTCTACTGAATTAGAGCTAGTAAGTTTTGCATCAGAATATCCCTTCAATTTAGAACAAACAAATGTCTCACAGATGCAGGGATCATAACTCATTATATTGTATGGTTGTATTTGAGTTGTCCTACATAACTCTTGACTATTTACTGGACCTTGTTAATATATTGTTCGGAATTTACATAAAAATCATACTATTAACACCAACCAGTAACCAGCATAAAAAAGGTTTTATACAATTTAAAAGGTTAAAGGTGGGTTATGATAGATTAAATATAGAATTTCAGCTGGAAACTGTAAAACATCTAACTAATTTCAACATCATGTAGTATACATCTTGATTGTCTAACTCTACTTTTAGAGAGCTACTTACTGGTAAGACAAAGCACTCTGATTTGTAGCCTTAGGACTTTTGCAGTCCTTTAGCAATTGGTTTAGGCTCACATGATATACAAATGATATTTGAATACCGTCCACTTAATATTTCTAGAATATACTTTGCCAAGTCAGACTATATATTTAGGGGGAAGTGGCTGAAACACTGAGATCACAATTTTCTAGGTGCTATGGGAAATTAGAGAGTTGGTTTTAGGAGCATGTAAGCAGCTGGAGTTAAGGAAAAAAATAATCTCATAATTCAAAGCCCCTTGACATAGTCATCAGACAAATTCCCATTCCTAAGAGCCCACTTTGATCAAATTGTTACTATTAAAAAAAATAAAAAAATAAAACTAGAAAACATGGTGCGACTGTTTCTGTAATAAATTTAAAAGCAAACGAAATATAACTGGATTCAGATGTTTCTGGATTTATAGGCATTTTCCCCATACAAACCCAGTTTCATTTCATGAAAATCTTTTCTGTGTCGGTTTAAAACTGAAATATTAAAGGTTTTGTTTATATTTTGTTTTGTTTTTCCGTAAGACTTTAATGGAACATTCAATTTTAAATGCAGGTGTGCTTTATGCGCATCTACTGCTTTGCCTATTTTTTTTTCTTTAGCATATAAACTAGTTATATAGGAGGAAAAAGCCTTCAAGCTATAAAAAATCTGGTTTGTGATTATTAAAATGTCCACGTTTGTTTCTGCTAGCTTTTAAGTTTAAGCTAACTAGAGATTGTAAATCTTCAAGAGCTTTAATTCAAAATTTGTTGCCAAATTAGTTTGAAAAAAAATCAGTACATGTTAAAATAGATTTAATTAAAAGATTTAGAACACTGAAATCACAGCACATGTTTTACAACAGTTCAGATATCCTGTGGGTAATTTTTTTTCTTGTGGTCTCAAGTTATGAACCAGTAATGAATTTCTAAGTACCCCAAACTTCACCTTCAAATGATTGATCTCTAATGGGTGGTTTAGAACTTTGTTTCTGTTGTGGTGTTCTATGAAATAATTACATAGGGCTTTAATATTTCTTCCCAAATGCATAACATTAACAACGAGTTTAGTGTTAACATTGCTATTCTAAAGTATGAAAGGAGCCAGGAAACTTTTTTTCTTAGGGGTTCAGTGTGATGAAACACTTGTAAGAGTAGTTCTTCTAGAAGCTAATCTCCTAGTTAAATTTGAAACTATTGCTGTTGCTGTATTAATATTATTTTTTTAGGCCTTTCTATGGGAACTAAGTGAGGTTTTCCCTACATAGTCCCCCCAACTGTGATTATTACTCCTAGTATAGTGCTTTCCTATGACATGCCCAGACTCCACTCCCTCCACTTGTGACATGACCCAACCACAACACCTTTATATTGACCATGGTGTATACACAAACACATATGTATGCATATATAACAAAATTTATGCTTACATGATTAATTCATTTCTTTTATGGTGGTGAGAAAACACAACCCATTACTCGTGGGAATTACTCTTCTCTACCACTAGGAGAAGGAAAAGATTCCCAAACCCCAGGAGCTTTATAAAACCTGTCCCACTTCACAGGTACCTGAGTCTAATAAATATCAAAGAAAATACGGTAGGAAAATAAATAAAATATTAGGAGCATAGGAAAAAGATGTGCAGAAGAATAAACCAACATCTGAAAAACACAGGGTGGGATCTCATGAACTCTCACAGCCATAAAATAAATTAATTTATCAGTAAGCATAAATAATGTTTCTTTCCTAAGATATGGAGAGTCCACAACGTCATCAATTACTAGTGGGAATATCACTCTTGGCCAGCAGAAGGAGGCAAAGAGCACCACAGCAAAGCTGTTAAGTATCACTCCCCTCCCACAATTCACAGTCATTCTCTTTGCCTCTGTCAATGGAGGAGGTGAAGTTTGGATGTATCATTAAGATGGGCTGAACTAACATATGAGTAACCGCTATGCCTTCTAGGAGAATTATGGGGCTAACAGTCTTCCGCCATTACAGACATAGTGGCGGGAAGGAAGCTGCAATATTGCTGAGTGTGTGTAAAGAACCACTTTTCCGCTTTGGTCTCAGACATGATCAGCTATCGGAGTGGCATCTTCTCTGATGCCATTATTTTCAGCTTACGATCGGCAGGAGAGCTGCCGTGCTTACTTACCAATTTTCTGATTAAGCTTAAACACTTCAGTCAGGCTGTGGTGTAGGAATAATTATTTGTCTGTCTACCTAGCTTAGTGCTAGACTTTTTCTCAAGCCCTATCAGTGTTCTTTTTAAAGTTAAAGTATTGAAGCACAAATTGTTCCTTATGCAATTCTGTGCTGCTTGCTGAGCTAGAACCTTGTCACGTAGAGATAGGTTGATGCTGTTCAGGCAATGCTACAGTTTTCTCCTTAAACGTCCCAAGCCTCAATGGCGTCACATGCAGTGCTCTGTGGTTCCTCTCAATCTCCTAGAGGAGTTTATTTGCCTGCAGAAATTGCTGCATAGAAATCTTCAGCGGTATCTGGGGCATTATCTGCTGTTCCTTGGTTAAATGGAAGACACAAGAGGAACATAAGAGATTCAGATAGTAGTAGGGTTTCTGTCCCATCTACTGCTACTCTGATGAGGAGAATACGTTGGTAGCCTCTGAGCGTAAAATCTCAGATTCGGCCAGTATAATTCCTTCATCTGATGCTGAAGTAGTAACCTTCAGATTTATGCTTGGACACCTCGTGTATTGTTAAAGGAGGATTTGGCTACTTTGGACGACACTGATACTCCTGTCGTCAACCCTAGGAAGTTTAGTAAACTTTATAGACCTAAAGGTCGTCAGAGTAATTTTTTTCTTTCGAAACTTCAAAGGAAAGTCTTATTCCTCTTCCAAGCAGGAACAGTCCAAGACTTCTTGGATACCCAATCAATCTTGGAACAAGGGGAAGCAATCCAAGTAATCTGCAGCTGAGTTTTAATCAGCATGAAGGGTTTGCCCCTGATCCAGGATCAGATCAAGTGCAGGGAAGACTTTCTCTGTTTTATCAAACATGGATACAGAATGTCCCAGATCCCTGGGCTGTAAGGGAACAGGGTCTAAGACTCTACTCAATCTGTTTGTGGTTCCCAAAAAAGAGGGAACTTTTGGTCCTTTTCTAGACCTAAAAGTGTCTCATAAAATTTCTCAGGGTACCGTCCTTCAAATGGAAAACATTTTTTCCATTCTTTCCTTGGTCCTAGAGGGTCAGTTCTAGACGACCATAGACCTGAAGGATGCATATCTTCATGTTCCCATCCACAGGGATCATCACAAGTTCCTAAGATTTGCCTTTCTAGACAAACACTTTCAGTCTGTGGCTCTTTCATTTGGCCTTGCCTCAGCTCCCAGAATTTTCTCAAGGGTTCTCTGGATTCTTTTGGCAGTGATCAGGTCTCAGGGAATTGCCAAGGCGCCTTAATTGGACGACATATGGGTTCAGGCGCCATCTTTTCAACAAGCAAACTCTCGTACAGAGATCTTCTTTTCTACGTTCCCACGGATGGGAAGTGAATCTGTAAAAGAGTTCTAGCTACAAGGGTAGTTTTCTTAGGGACCATAATAGATTCCCTATCTATGAAAATATTTCTGACAGAGGTCAGAAAATCCAAAATTCTTTCCTCTTGCCTTTCTCTGCAGTCTACTTTTCGGTGATCAGTGGCACAATGTATGAAGGTAATTGGTCTGATGGTCGCTTCCATGGGCATCTTTCCCTTTGTTCGATTCCATTTGAGAGCTCTGCAGTTATGTGGCTTTATCAGGAGCATCTGTCTCAGTTCACATGCTTCCAGAGACCTCCCTGGGTGCTTGTGACCACGAACGCCAGTCTGCTGGGCTGGGAAGCAGTCTGGGATTTGTTTAGGGCGCATGGACTATGGAGTCTGCTCTCCCCATAAACATTTTGAAGTTGAGAGCAACTTACAATGCTCTGATGGCTTGGCCTCAATTGTCCTTAGCCCGGTTTATCAGGTTCCTGTTACGCCGCGCTGCTCTAGTCGTTGCTATGGGTGCGGCATCTCCTTCCCTGCTCATTGCCAGGGGCTGGGTTGGGTCTGGAGGCGTGCGGCACTGACGTCATCACTGCACGCTTCTCTCTCTCATTCCGGTCCTGACTTCTGGGTGCGAATCCTATGCCTATTTAAAATGTTGTCTTATCGATCTATCATTGCCCAAGCAGGAACAGTCCAAGTCTTCTTGGAAACCCAATCAATCTTGGAACAAGAGGAAGCAATCCAAGTAACCCGCAGCTGAGTTTTAGTCGGCATGAATGGTTTGCCCCTGATCCGGGATCGGATCAAGTGCGGGCCAGACTTTCTCTGATCAAACATGAATACAGGATGTCCCAGATCCCTAGGCTGTGGACATAGTATCTCAAGGTTACCGGGACTTTTCTTCCCTGTGAGTGATAGTTCCAGTCCCTGTAAGGGAACAGGGTCTAAGATTCTACTCAATCTGTTTGTGGTTCCCAAAGGAACTTTTGCTCCTTTTCTAGACCTAAAAGTGTCTCATAAAATTTCTCAGGGTACCGTCCTTCAAATGGAAAACATTTGTTCCTTCACATCCTTCTAGACGACCATAGACCTGAAGGATGTGTTTCTTCATGTTCCCATCCACAGGGATCATCACAAGTTCCTGAGATTTGCCTTTCTAGACAAACACTTTCAGTCTGTGGCTCTTCCGTTTGACCTTGCCACAGCTCCCAGAATATTCTCAAGGGTTCTCAGGATTCTCTTGGCAGTGATAAGGTCTTGGGGAATTGCCATGGCGCCTTAATTGGACGACATATGGGTTCACGCACCATCTTTTCAACAAGCAAACTCTCGTACAGAGATCTTGTTGTCTTTTCTACGTTCCCACGGATGGGAAGTAAATCTCTAAAAGAGTTCCAGCTACAAGGGTAATTTTCTTAGGGACCATAAAAGATTCCCTATCTATGAAAATATTTCTGACAGAGGTCAGAAAATCCAAAATTCTTTCCTCTTGCCTTTCTCTGCAGTCTACTGTTCGGTGATCAGTGGCACAATGTATGAAGGTAATTGGTCTGATGGTCGCTTCCATGGGCATCTTTCCCTTTGTTCAATTCCATTTGAGAGCTCTGCAGTTATGCATGCTCAGACAATGGAATGGGGTCCATTCGGATCTGTTTCAGAGGATAGATCTAGATCAGTCAACAAGAGACTCTCTTCCATGGTGGCTTTATCAGGAGCATCTGTCTCAGGTCACATGCTTCCAGAGACCTTCCTGGGTGCTTGTGACCACGAACGCCAGTCTGCTGGGCTGGGAAGCAGTCTGGGATTTGTTTAGGGTGCATGGACTATGGAGTCTGCTCTCCCCATAAACTTTTTGGAGTTGAGAGCAATTTACAATGCTCTGATGGCTTAGCGTCAATTGTCCTTAGCCCGGTTTTTCAGGTTCCTGTTACGCCGCGCCGCTCTAGCCGTTGCTAGGGGTGCAGCGTCTTCTTCCCTGCTCGCTGAAGGTTCCTTTAAATGACGTTATCCAAGATGGCGTCCCTTGAATTCCGATTGGCTGTTAGGATTCTATCAGCCAATCGGAATTAAGGTAGGAAATATCCGATTGGTTGATTTAATCAGCCAATCGGATTGAAGTTCAATACCAATATAATGCGAGGTCAATTCTATTGGCTGATCCAATCAGCCAATCGCATTGAACTTCCAGCGTTAGGCAAATCCCATTAAAAAGATAGGATACGCAATTGACGTAAGGGGATTTGCGGTATGGAAAAGTCGCAGAAAAAAAGTGAGCGGTACACCTGTACCTGCCAGACTCGTAATACCAGCGGGCGTTAAAAAGCAGCGTTAGGACCCCCTTAACCCTGCTTTTTAAAGCTAACGCCGAACTTGTAATCTAGTCGTTTAAAATGTGCTCTTCCAGATGATTTTCCTGTATTCCTTTGGGATTCCTAGATTTCTTCAGTTTTTACAAGATGGATTGACAAGGGTTTATCTGCTTGCTCCCAAAGGGTCAAATTTCTGCTTTATCTGTTCTCTTTCATAGAAAGTTAGCTAAACTTTCTGACATTTAGACTCGTCTCTGCCTTGGAATTTGAATTTTTAGTACTTTCTGTTCTCCAAGTTCCTCCCTTTGCCTTTGAACCAATGCATTCCATTAATATTAAACTTTTATCATGGAAGTGCTTTTCCTGTTAGCAATTTCCTCTGCTAGATGAGTTTCTGAGTTATCAGCTTTATCTAGTGATGCTCCATTTTTAGTTTTTTTTTTTAAAGATAAAACAGTACTTCATATTAAAAATGATTTCATCAGAAAATATGAATCAGGAGCTAGTTGTGTCTTCTTTGTGTCTGGATCCTGCTAATTCGAATGAATAATCTTGATGTAGTTAGAGCATTACAGTTTTATCTTCAAGATACAAAGGAGTTGATACAATCTTCCAGCTCATTCTACAAGATCATTTGCGACTTCCTGGACTTTAAAAAATGATGCAACTTTAATGCAGATTTGCAAAGCTGCAACATTGTTTTCTCAGCACAACTTTTAAAAATGTTACAGTTTTTATGTTTTTGCTTCTTCGCAAGCACCTTTTAGCAGGAAAGTCCTTCAGGTCGCAGTGTCTGATAAATAGGAGCTGCCAGATAATTGTCCCACCCATTCTGTAACATGGACTATCTGTTTGGGTATTAATCCCACATGGAACCCTATGGACTATCTTCATCATACAAAAGAAAACAAAATGTATTTTTTTAATGATACATTTCTTTCTGAATCATGATAATCCATAGGCCCCCGTCTGTTTACATTTTTTCGGGCGACGGTTTTAAGTTGCACCACTATAGACCCTGCTTTTGTCTTTCCTACTTATCTGTTTCCTTATCTCTGCTTGTCTATGCATTAAACTGAGGAGAGGTGGGAGGGATTTAAGCTCTTGTGTGGGTTATTGGCCTCCTCCTAGTGGTGGGAATTTTATCCCATGTTATGGAGACAACTGCCTGAAGGACATTCCTACTAAAGGCTGCCTCAGAAGAAGCAACAATATCAAAATTGTAGAATTTAGTAAAATTATACAAAGAAGACCAAGTAGCTGCCTTGCAAATTTGGTCAAGCCCATGAACTGGCAACTGACCTTGTATAATGAGCTGTAATCCATTTAGGTGGAGGCTGACCTGCCACCAAGTAAGCCTTATGAATCAGAAGTTTCAACCAAGAGGCAAAAAAACCAGCAGAAACTTACTGCAATTTCCTAGAACCAGAAATCCTTAGTAGCGTCAACATAATACTTTATCGCTCTAATAACATCCAAATTATCCAACATCCAAATTAAGATCTTTCTGAAGCAATTTTGGGATTAAGACACAAAGAAGGGACCATCATTCCCAGACTTATATTATCTGAAGACAAGGCAAGAAATCAAATTTGGTCCTTAAAACTGGCTTATCCTAATGAAAGATAAGATGGGGGGGATCACATGAAAGAGCAGATAACACAGAAAGTCTTCTGGCAGAAGAAATAGCCAAAAGAAACAAAATCTTCCAAGAAAGAAGTTTAATATCTACTTTATGCATAGGATGAAAAGGAGGAGCCTGCACAATCTTTAAAACAAAATTAAGACTCCAAGGAGGATACATTTTTTAATTACAAGTTTAAAGGGACAGTCAAGTCCAAAAAAAATCTTTCATGATTCAAATAGGGCATGTAATTTTAAACAACTTTTCAATTTACTTTTATCACCAATTTTGCTTTGTTCTTTTGGTATTCTTAGTTTAATGCTAAACCTAGGAGGTTCATTTGATAATTTCTTAGACCTTGATGGCCGCCTCTAATCTAAATGCATTTTGATAGTTTTTTACCACTAGAGGGCATTAGTTCATGTGTTTCATATAGATAACATTGACCTCATGCACGTGAATTTACCATGGAGTCAGCTCTGATTGGCTAAAAAACTGAAAATAAGGTGGCAGTCTGCTGAGGCTTAGATACAAGGTAATTACAGAGGTAAAACGTATATAATTATAACTGTGTTGATTATGCAAAACTGGGGAATTGGTAATTAAAGGATTATCTAACTTTTAAAACAACAAAAATTCTGGTGTTGACTGTCCCTTTAATTGTACCCAAAGCTTGAACAAAACGATGAATGTCTGGAAGATTAGCAATCTTCTTGTGACATAGAAATGAAAGAGCTGAAATCTGACCCTTCAAGGAACATCGCAAACACTAAAAAATATTTTTTAGCCCCTAATCTGCCGAACCGGACATTGCTACCACTATAAAAAATATATTAACCCCTAAACCGCCACCCTCCCGCATTACAAACACTAGTTAAATTTTATTAACCCCTAATCTGCCCTCCCTAACATCGCCAACACCTACCTACATTTATTAACCCCTAATCTGCCGCCCCCAACGTCGCCACAACTATATTAAATGTATTAACCCCTAAATCTAAGTCTAACCCTAATACCCCCCTAACATAAATATAATTTAAATAAATATAAATAAAATTACTATAATTAGCTAAATTATTCCTATTTAAAACTAAATACTTACCTATAAAATAAACCATAAAATAGCTACAATATAACTAATAGTTACATTGTATCTATCGTAGGGTTTATTTTTATTTTACAGGCAAGTTTGTATTTATTTTAACTAGGTAGAATAGTTATTAAATAGTTATTAACTATTCAATAGCTACCTAGTTAAAATAAATTCAAATTTACCTGTAAAATAAATCCTAACCTAAGCTACAATTACACCTATGGGGAAATCGTGCACAAGCACGTTTTACCAGTTCACCGCTAACGTAAGCAGCGCTGGTATTGAGGTGAGATATGGAGCTAAATTTTGCTCTACGCTCACTTTTCTGTGGCTAACGCCGGGTTTCTAAAAACCCGTAATACCAGCGTTGTCTGTAGGTGAGCGGTGAGGGAAAACTGCTTAGCACTGCACCCCTGTTAACGCAAAACTCATAATCTAGGTGTTTGTTTTTTGCATGCTTACGACTAGATTACGAGTTTTGCGTTATGAATAAAAAAGCAGTGTTAAGGCTCATAACGCTGCTTTTTACTACCGCTGCTATTACGAGTCTTGTAGGTACAGCTGTCCCGCAGACTTTTTTGGCCGTACCGCAAATTATATTACGCAATTTGCGTAAAGTCTATTTTCAATGGGACTTCCATAGCGCCAGTATTACAAGGCCAAAAAGTGAGCGGTACAGCCTATCCCGCAAGATTCGTAACGCATTCTAAAGTCAGTAGTTATGAGTTTTACACTACAAAGCATTAGCATAAAACTCATAACTAAAGTGCTAAAAAGTACACTAACACCCATAAACTACCTATTAACCCCTAAACCGAGGCCCTCGCAAACACTAAAATAAAATTATTAACCCCTAATCTGCCGCTCCGGACATCGCCGCCACTAGAATAAACATATTAACCCCTAAACCGCCGCACTCCCGCCTCACAAACACTAGTTAAATATTAACCCCTAATAGGTTTTTTCAACCTTAATTCTGATTGGCTGATAGAATTATATCAGCCAATCAGAATCTAAGGGACGCCATCTTGGATGACGTCACATAAAGGATTGCATCAGCCAATAGGATTTTTTCAACCTTAATTCCGATTGGCTGATAGAATTCCATCTTGGATGACGTCACTTAAAGGAACGTTCATTCGTCGGGTAGTCGTCGGAAGAAGAGGATGCTCCGTGTCGGATGTCTTGAAGATGGATCCGCGCCGGATGGATGAAGATAGAAAATGCCGTCTGGATGAAGACTTCTGGATGACCACTTCTCCCGGCTTGGATGAAGACATCTCCCGGCTTCATTGAGGACGTCTTGCCGCTTCGCTGATGACTTCTCCCGGCTTCGTTGAGGATTGATGTTGGCTCTTCAAAACTGTAATTGGATCTTCAGGGGTTAGTGTTTTTTTAATGGTTTATTGGGTGGGTTTTATTTTTAGGTTAGGGCTTTGGGCTGCAATAGAGCTAAATGCCCTTTTTAAGGGCAATGCCCATTCATATGCCCTTTTCAGGTCAATGGGAGCTTAGGTTTTTTTAGTTAGGGTTTTATTTGGGGGGTTGGTTGGGTGGGTGGTGGGTTTTACTGTTGGGGGGTTATTTGTATTTTTTTTACAGGTAAAAGAGCTGATTTCTTTGGGGCAATGCCCCTCAAAAGGCCCTTTTAAGGGCTATTGTTAGTTTAGTCTAGTTATTTTTATTTTGGGGGGGCTTTTTTATTTTGATAGGGCTATTAGAGGTGTAATTAGTTTAAATATCTTGTAATTTGTTTTTTATTTTGTGTAATTTAGTGTGTTTTTTTTGTAATTTAGGTAATTGTATTTAATTTAGGTAATTTATTTTATTGTAGTGTAAGGTTAGGTGTTAGTGTAAGACAGGTTAGGTTTTATTTTACAGGTAAATGTTTATTTATTTTAGCTAGGTAGTTAGTAAATATGTACTAACTATTCTACCTAGTTAAAATAAATACAAACTTGCCTGTAAAATAAAAATAAACCCTAAGCTAACTACAATGTAACGTTTAGTTATATTGTAGCTAGCTTAGGGTTTATTTTACAGGTATTTAGTTTTAAATAGGAATTATTTAGTTATTAACCTTTTAATGCCGTTATGCAGTTCTATTTCTTCATAATTACACTGGGCTTTAAAACAGTTATGACGAAATAGAATGTCATAGCTAAAGGCTGTCCTGAAGCCTTCTGTACTTCCAGGATTTGATCGCGGTCTGGAGCGCGTTCCTAGGGTTGTAGGGACGCCCTCCAGATGCGATCCAATAATTGAAATCTTGCGATCATGTGGTTTCAATTTGTCTACATCAAAACAGTTGTTCCAATGTAGACACTTGAACCCTGTCTCGAAAGGGTTAGTAGTAGGTTTTCTTTAGATTTATTGTAATTATATTTAATTTAGGGGGTGTTAGGGTTAGGGGTTAATATAGTATAGAGGCAACGACAACGTTGGGGGTGGCAGATTAGGGGTTAATAATTGTAGCTAGGTGGCGGCGATGTTAGGGGCGGCAAATTAGGGGTTAATAATATCTAACTAATGTTTGTGATGCAGGAGTGCGTCGGTTTAGGGGTTAATATGTTTATTATAGTTGCGGCGATGTCCGGAGCGGCGGATTAGGGGTTAAGTATAATGTAGGTGGCGGCAATGTCAGGGGCGGCAGATTAGGGGTTAATTAGTGTAAGATTAGGGGTGTTTAGACTCGGGGTTCATGTTAGTGTGTTAGGTGTAAACATAAAATGTGTTTCCCCATAGGAATCAATGGGGCTGCGTTACGGAGCTTTACGCTGCTTTTTTGCAGGTGTTAGACTTTTTCTCAGCCGGCTCTCCCCATTGATGTCTATGGGGAAATCGTGCACGAGCACGTACAACCAGCTCACCACTGACTTAAGCAGCGCTGGTATTGGAGTGCAGTATGGAGCTCAATTTTCTACGCTCACTTCTTGTCTTTTAACGCCGGGTTTATAAAAACCTGTAATACCAGCGCTGTAGGTAAGTGAGCGGTGACAATAACGTGTAAGTTAGCACCACACCCCTCTTACCACAAAACTCGTAATCTGGCCGTTAGTCTTTTGCGCATGTTCTTA
Source organism: Bombina bombina (assembly GCF_027579735.1). Lineage (NCBI taxonomy): Eukaryota > Metazoa > Chordata > Amphibia > Anura > Bombinatoridae > Bombina > Bombina bombina. The sequence continues at coordinate 312,384,258 of NC_069504.1, read as the reverse complement.
TGTTCGGCCTGTTGTCAGGTTAGCGCTCATCCAATATTTTATGCAAGCTGGTTGATATAATTTCCTTTGCTCAGCTGTGTAAATCATGTACAGATCATCTTATGCATTCTAATCAGTCTAATGCTGCTCTTTATTTTAAGGGAATCCGATTTTCGGATTCAAGTATGTCTAAGCCTGTAAAGCTGAATGTTCCAGGCCTTGGTTCTTCTGATTTATCCTCTGAGGGTAAAGTGTTTTCAGATGATCAAGATTCAGTCTCTGATCAGGAAAATTAATCTTCCTCTTTTTTTTTGTTTAAGCTTTAACATCTTCATTCTCATTTAATTTTAAAACCCATTAAGTCACTTGAACTTTTTCCAGTTCTTTTTGCTATCTCTGAGATACTTTCTAAAGAGTGGTTGAAGCCTGGTATCTCTTTAAATCCTGCTCAAAGTTTTAAAAGGATTTTTGCTTTTAGAGTTTTGGGAAGCTATTCCAAAAGTGGATTGGGGCATTTCTACTTTGGCTGCACGTACTACTATTCCTCTTGAGGATAGTACCTTTTTTTAGAAACTCTATGGATAGGAAACTAGAGCTTTTTATAGAAAGGCTTTTCAGTAAGCGGGTTTCCTTTTAAGGCCAGCAATTACTATTGCTTGTGTTGCTCATTTGAGCCAACTGAGTGTAATTTGTGGACCACTTACAAAGCATAGAAAGCTAAAGAAGCCTCATGTGAAACCTAGAAAGGGGAATAGCACCTGAGACTGCTATCATCAGACCTAAAACATCCATATAAAGAGCTATAGAAAGTGAAGGAACTGGATTTACACAAGCTGAGAGTAACTTCATCCTTCTCTGTTCTGTCAAAGAAAGTGTCATGGAGACTGAGTCGATTATTACATCCAGAAAAGTAATCCTGGACTGAATGGACAGAAAACTTTTTAAAAAGTTTTCTTTCTAACCATCCTCTTGAAGGAACAACAAAACTCTGTTGGTATGAGAGACTGCTAAATGTAAAGATGGAGCCTGTACCAAGATAAAGTCCCAGGTCTGTATCAGGATTAAGCCAGTGATTGAACCAATTTCTCCTCCATGGAAACTTAATTTGGTTTTAAGAGTTTTAAAGATTTATTTTCTTGAACCTATGCATGATTTGAAAATTCAGCTTTTTTCCTGGAAGGTCTTGTTTCTTTTGGCTATTTCTTCTGTTGGAAGATTTTCTGAATTGTCTGCTCTTTATTGTGAGCCTCCTTATGTTGTGGTGGTTTCTTCTGAAAATATCAATTGTGGGATTGTTGTTCCCTTTTTTTTTCTCCATAATTTGGATGTGGTCAAAGCTTTGAAGTTCTATTTGCAGGCTGCTAAGGATTTTAGTTAATCTTCTAGCTTGTTTGTTAATTGTTTTGTTCCAGAAAGGGTCAATAGGCTACTGCCGTTTTGTTAGCCTCTCAGTTGAAGCTTTTGATTCATAAAGCTTACTTGGAGGCAGGTCAGTCTCCTAAACGGATTAATACCCATTCTACCAGATCAGTTGCTACTTCATGAGCCTTTAAGAATGAGGACTCTGTTGATCAAATTTGCATAGCTACTATTTCCTTACAAACTGTTGCTGAATTCTACCATTTTGATATTTTTGCTTCTTCTGAAGCAGCTTTTAGTAGGGAAGTCCTTCAGGGAGCTGTTTTCTGGGCATTAAATATTATTCTAAACGAAAAAACCTAATCATGCAATTTAATTGTAATAGTATAAGTCTGGTCCTGAGTAGAATACTTGTGGACTCTACAGCTTGGGTATTAGTTTCAAGAGTAATGGATCATGGATTCTCACCACCTTTATGATAGAAAATATAATTAATTTATTTCATGGTGGTGAGAGTCCATAAGACCCCATCCATTATTTTCTATATATTGATTGTTTTTTTCTGGCAACAGCCTTGCTTCTATTTCTTTTTCTGCCTTCTTTTTTTTTTTTTTATATTTTTTATTAAACAATATCGTTAAGTTTACAGTTATATGAAAGAAAAATATAAGCATTTCGAAAACATTGTACATCGTTTAGTCTATATGTGCTTTTAGACTTTCTTCATATAGAAAAAGGAATGTCCTTGCAAACGTCCTTGGTTTACTGTAACACATCCGAGGTAACAGAATGGGAGACTTATTTTTTGGGATCGGCTAAAGTTTGTCTCAAATAGTTGGTTAACAGTGTACAGAAATGTGATAGGCGTATCCCATAACAAACAGAAGAATAGAAAAAAATGTTTCTCTCTCCCTTTAATCCTAACCAACAGGGCTAGAAATAATCCAACAATAAATAACAATATCAATAATAACAATAATAATAACAATTTCCATGTAAGGATCTCTGTGTATGAATTGGTAATAGGTGCTACCTGTTTGTGCTTGAGGACACTAAGTGGCTCCTTCGTGTCTTATTACATGTAGAAAATTAAGAGGGGTAGACAGTTGCATCAAAAGACTCACATGGGTCCTACATTTGTAGTGACTGGCGCAAAGACCTCAAGGCACAAGTGGTTGAGATGTTTGTGTAGGTCTAGTGTCCCAAGTACATTAAATTTGCATACATATCTAGCGTGTTTGTGAGTAGGTAGTGGTATCTTTCTAATTTGAGATTGGTGTTTATTTCTTGGATCCACATTTGCAGAGTTGGGGGGCTTTCTTTTTTCCATGCTCGGGGGATAAGTTGGTATGCACTGTTTATTAGAATTTGTAGTAATTTAGCATGTAGTTTAGACTTGAGTTTAGGGTTTTTGTGAAACAAGAAAATTACTGGGTCTATATCTAGAGGAGTTCCTAGAGTACATTGTGTATAGGATATGATTGAGGCCCAGAATGGTTGAATCATCAAATGTGAAACAAGGAGCCGTCATTGGAGCAAAGTCTCCAGCAAAGGTTGGAGGAATTTGGATAAATATATTTAAGTCTTTGTGGGGTAAGGTACAATTAAGTTAGTAGTTTAATATTTGTCTCTAGTAATTTAGCTGAGTGTGCTGACTTTTTTATAGAGGAGAATATTGAGTTCCACTCTGCTGCTTGGATCAAAATAGGTAAGTCACAATCCCACGACCTAGTATAAGTCGGCAAGTCGGTCTCATTATGTGTGTTCAGTAGTTTATAGGTCAGGGAAATAGCGTGGTGGACCGGAGATGAAGAACTACATAATTTTTTGAACTGGGTGCGTTGTCTTGTTAGGCTATCTTTATGCTTCGTTTGAAGATAGTGGTTTAATTGCAAGTATCTAAACCAGTGTGTAAAGACCCCTTCTCCTAGATGTTGAATCAATTGTTTATCTAGCAGCTTTCCCTCTTCCACTAGCGTGTATGTAGGCAAGAGGAGGTGTATGTCTTTAGTACCAATCGGGGTATAGGAGAGGCCTGGTTGAAAATTGGTGTTTCCTAGGTTGGGCGTGAGTGGAGAGGGCATCGATGAAAGATTTGGATGTGTTTTAACTATGTTCGCCCAGACTTTATAAGTTTCTGAGATTATGGGGTTTTTGTAGTGCTTTGTGTTATCTTGACATATTTCTGTCCAACAGGAAGACCCGAGTTGGGGATAATTTGAAAGTTCATGTTCTAGTTGTACCCACTGTTTATTGTGGTGTTCCTCATAGGAGCACCAGTCTATGATTCTAGAAAGGAAAATGGCATTTCGGTAGTTTTTAATATTTGGTACTCCCAGACCTTCCGCTAGGGGGTCTCTATATAGTGTAGATTTGCCAATTCTCAGTTGTTTGGTTTTCCAAATATAGGAGTTGATAAATTGTAATTTTGGAATCATGTAGTTTGGAAGAGGCATAGGGACAGTCTGTAAGACATATACAATGTTGGGAAGTAGTGTCATTTTTTTGTTCCAAACCTCCCCAACCATGATATAGGTTTAATGGCCCATTGCTCCACACTTGTGGCTATATGAGATGTAAGTGTTTCATAGTTCAATTTAACATAGTCTGTCAAGTTTTAGGGATAGGTGAATACCTAGATACTTTAGAGAATGTGAACTGAAGGAGAATGGCGCGACCAAGGAAATAGATTTTAAGTCTTCTTGTGCTACGTGTATTGGAAGGATGTCTGATTTTCCAAAATTTATAGAAAAATTTGATTTAGAACCGTATGTCGGGAGTATGGAGTGGGCTGTTGTCAGGGATCCTAATGGGTTTGTAAGAGTCATGCGGAGGTCATCAGCAAATAACGCTAGTTTGTATTCTGAGGTTTTGATTTTTATGCCTTCAACATACTGAAATGCGTGTAAGACAGTAGCCAGCACTTCCATAGAAAGTACAAACAAGAGTGGCGAAAGGAGGCACCCCCTGCCTGGTTCCCCTGCGTATAGGGAAGGGATCTGATAGTAGGACGTTAACTTTGATCCTGGCGGAGGGTGTCATGTATAGTGATAACATTTTGGATATGAATTCTGTTGGTAGGCCAAATTTGTGGAGGGTGCAAGTCAAAAAAGTCCAGTCTAGGCGGTCAAACGCCTTTTTGAGCGTCTGTCGAGATGAAAAGTGTCGGGATTTTATGCTGAGAAGTATATTGTAGCAGATGTAGGGCCTTGACTGTGTTGTCCTTAGCCTCTCTTTGTGGTACAAAGCCTGTCTGGTCATTATGTATTAGTTGGGGAAGAAAGTCGTTGAGTCTGTTGGCCAGTATCTTAGAATATAGCTTTACGTTGACATTAAGTAAAGAGATAGGTCTTAAATTGGAGGGGAGTTCCGTCGATTTTCCTGGTTTAGGGAGGGCCATTATATTTGCTTCTAGCATACTGGGTGGAAACGGATGATCTGGACCTATATGATTGAATAATTTTAGGAGATGTGGAGAAAGTAGATGTTTAAATTGTTTATAATAAAAGTTACTATACCCGTCTGGGCCTGGGCTCTTTCCCTGTTTGAGTGACTTAATGGCTAACTCTAGCTCTTGGAGGGTGATAGGTTGGCTTAGGGATTGGTACTGATCAGGATGATTTGAGGAAGTTGTATCTTGGCTAGGTATTTCTCACATTCCTGCCTATGACTCTCCTTATTGCGGTTGGGAAACAGATTGTACAGCCTTGTATAGTAATGACAAAATTATTTGGCTATTTTTTGTGAGTTTGTTGTTTTGGTCGAATTAGTAGTTGACAAGGAATGTATGTAAGTTGAGGTTATTTTGTGCCTGAGGGCTCTCGCCAGCAGTTTACCCGGTTTATTACCTTGTATGTGATATTTTTGACGCAAGAAAAAGCTGTATTTTGCGCTTTGATATCCAAAAACTCATTAAGTTGCTGTCTGGCTTGATCTAGTTTTTGTTGGGTTGTCAGACCTGTCGGATGTCTTTTGTGGGTATATCCAAATTTGCTATTGCCTGGGTCAATGTTATGTATTTTTGCCTTGCTTGCTTGTTTTTTTAAGGCCTTGTGTTTCATCAGGATTCTCCGTAAAACACATTTCTGGGCCTCCCAAGTGGTAATGGGTGATGTGTCTTCTGATTCATTAAAGGTGAAATACTCCTGTAGTGCTCTTTCTATGTCTATTCTAATCAGAGGATCTGATAATAACGTTTCGTCCAACCTCCATTGGATCGGGCGTATTGGTATAGAAGGCCAGGTGAAGGAGTTACTAACAACTGAGTGGTCTGACCAGCTAATAGAGATGATACATGAATATTTAAGGTTTAATAAGGAAAGATTGTCTGCCATTATGTAGTCAATCCTGGAGTAGGAGTTATTGGGGTTTGAAAAAAAGGTGTAATCTTTCTTATATGGGTGAAGGTGTCTCCAAGTGTGGTGAAGAGTTAGCAGTGAGAAGTTATTCCAAACTGTATGTAATATATTAGTAGGAAGCTTTAAGTGTAAGTTGGAGCTGTCTATTGTGGGATTCAAAGGGAGATCTCCTTCCAGTATTAGTGGACCCTTTAAGTAACTGAGTATGGAGTTTGTTGTTCGTTGGAAAAAGGGTGCTTGGTTCGTGTTTGGAGCATAAATATTAACTAGAATTATTAGTTTTCCGTAAAGGAGGCAAAAAAGGCCTACATATCTACCCTCTTTGTCTTGGTCCCTATGGAGGAGTTCAAATGGGGTTGATTTATGGAAGAGTATGCTTACTCCATTTGTTTTTTTTTTTTGGATTACTACTGTGGAAGTGAGTAGGATAGTTGGATGAAAAGTACTTAGGCTCATTACCCTGTTTAAAGTGAGCTTCTTGTAAGAACAAGATATCTCCATTTTTGTGGTTTAGGTCGTGGAATGCCTTCAACCTCTTAAAGGGGGAATTAAGGCCTTCAGTGTTAATAGTTATGATAGTGAACAGTTGATCTTTCTTTTGTGCTGTCATGGTAGGTGTGACCTTGTGAATGTGGTAGAGATCTTTGGTTTGTCTGTGCATTGATGGATGCAACATAATCTAAGCAACACCATTAGAGACATTACATGGAATAATAATAAAGTTTAAACATTAGTAAACAACACATTTTTAAACATTAAAAGTGAGCTAACGTGCGCTCCCCCCTCAACATTAGGGAAGAGTACCTCACGTTCAATTAATGGTTTGATCATAAAACTATTCTTTTAGCTCTTGAGAATTCAATAGGGGGCTAACGGTGCCCCAGAGGCTGCTATTGATTATGTTTTAATATAATTGTTTTTAGCAATTGATCTCAATTATAGCCCCACAAATAATATTTGCTATCAATAATCTAGAAATTTCTAGATTAAATCTATTGCTATGGAAATTTAACAAATAATGCAGGGGGTGCTCACTGTCCTATGGTTCAGGGTATATACACAAAGAAAAAGGAAAGGTGGACAACAAAATTGAACACTCAAAGAAGGCAGAATCTATTATTATTGACATGCCCATGCATGTACAAGCAGAGGATTGGGTAATTATAAAATATAACTTTTATTAAGCAAGTGTAGTGTATTAAAACTTAGATTAAGATTGTATTTGAGCTGGCAACCTAACTTAGTAAGGAAGTATTAGGTATAAACGATCATTAGATCAACTATTAGGTTAACTAAAATGGCTACAAACAAAAAGCTGCAACAAAAAGCAGAACCAGGGAACGCACCAATACAGATTAATAATGACTGTAAATGACAGTCCCACAGTGATCTCCTAAATAAGGGTGCAAATCCGAGGAATGCAACAGTGAACAATTATATCACTTGATGTATGATAAGCCAGTTACCAAGAGAAGCCCCAATTTAGGTAAATAACTATATTATCATATCGGTAAATCTCTCATATGAAGAGAATAAATTAGGTTATAGAGGGTGCTGTTCAAGGGCTAGCATTAACAATATGTAAATAAGAGATACTGAAATTAGCAGCTAGATAATAAGTAGCCAAAAATCAACTGCAAAGAAAAGCGCCAAACAATAACAGGAAGGGCGAGACGAGTTAACGCCACAAATTATAGCTAGTAAGTACAAGCGCAATTATGAAGTAGTGATTTGTGAGAGTTAAATAGTATATTACAACATATGATGCCAGCTCAAGAGAAAACGCCTGATGCGCATTTCGCCAGCTATGGCTTTATCAAAGGCTAGGCTATTGATTATGATCATTGAAGACCCAGTAACCATAAAGAATTACTACCCTTTTAAGGCCTTCATAAATGGATACACAACTGGTGTTCGCCCTAAACGAGTCCCTGAAAAAGGAAGAGAAGAGATGCAAAACATTAAAACAGGATTGATCTCACCCATTTCTCTTGTTAAGTGTATCCAGTACACGGATCATCCATTACTTATGGGATATTCTCCTTCCCAACAGGAAGTTGCAAGAGGATCACCCACAGCAGAGCTGCTATATAGCTCCTCCCCTCACTGCCATATCCAGTCATTCTCTTGCAACTCTCAACAAAGATGGAGGTAGTAAGAGGAGAGTGGTGTATTATAGTTAGTTTTCTTTCTTCAATCAAAAGTTTGTTATTTTTAAATGGTACCGGAGTGTACTATTTTCTCTCAGGCAGCATTTAGAAGAAGAATCTGCCTGCGTTTTCTATGATCTTAGCAGAAGTAACTAAGATCCACTGCCGTTCTCACATATTCTGAGGAGTGAGGTAACTTCAGAAGGGGGAATGGCGTGCAGGTTATCCTGCAATATGGTATGTGCAGTTAACATATTTCTAGGGATGGAATTTGCTAGAAAATGCTGCTGATACCGGATTAATGTAAGTTAAGCCTAAATACAGTGATTTAATAGCGACTGGTATCAGGCTCAATACTTAATCGTGAGCAGGAATATGTATTAAGTCTAGGCCTTGGTTTTGCACCTACATCAGATTTTAATGTATTTCAAACAATGATAGATGTAAATAGATTGGTGAGAAATCTTACTCTTAAGAAACATTTTCACACTTCTGGTATTGCTCAGAGTGAACCTACACATCAGACCAATCAAATTTCTTCACAGGATAACATCTTTAATTTTTCAGAATCCTGTGACATTGTTGCATTACAAATGCTTGAGTCTGAGGCTAGGATTGACACTGATACCGTAGAAAGTGGACCAAAATTTAGGAGTAAATCCTCTTTTTACCCAGTACAATCTAGAGGTACGATTCTGGAAACTTTTCATACCAGGGTTGAGAGAGATCTAGTATCTTTAGGAAATAGCATTGCCAATGAAAGGACAGGTAGAAAACACAACTTGACTAAAACACAAAGGGAGGCTTTGGTATCATTAGAACACAATGATTCTCTGGTCATTCGTCCGGCAGACAAAGGTGGTTCTGTCGTGGTTATGGACCGTGCCATGTACATTGCAGAGGCACATAGACAGCTATATAATGTTGATGAATATTATAGATTGTCAGGTGATCCTACACCTACTTTCAAAAAAGATTTGATCAGCCTTTTGGATGATGGAGTCCAGGGAGGTTTCATTGATCGTCAGACTATGGATTACTTGATAGTAGAACATCCCAAGACCCCTTGGTTCCATCATCTACCAAAGGTTCATAAATCCCTCTCCAATGTACAGGGCAGGCCCATTATAAGTGGCATCGACTCACTTTTAGAACATGCATCCGAATGGCTAGATGCTTTGTTGCAACCCTTGGTACTTTCATTACACTCCCATATCCAAGATACCAAACATGTATTGAATTTGGTTCAAAACATTACTTGGAATAGGGAATACACATGGCTTACTATAGATGCAGTCTCACTGTACTCTTCCATTCCCCACTCTATGGGATTGAAAGCCCTACAGTTTTTCTTATTTCACTTTACGAAATATTCCGAAGGATTCCAGAAGTTTATTCTGGAGATGGCCATGTTTTTGCTTACGCATAACTTCTTTCGTTTTGAGGGGGATTTCTTCCTCCAAAGGTGTGGCACGGCCATGGGAGCCAAATTCGCACCATCCTATGCCAATTTGGTGTTAGGGTGGTGGGAAATGATCCACATCTTTGGAGGAGGAAATCCCTACCGTCAGTACATCATAATGTACAAACATTTTATCGATGACCTGCTGCTAATCTGGAATGGTCCCCAAAATCTAATTCCAGAGTTTGTAAATTATCTCAATAATAACAGTGATGGCTTGCGGTTTACATTTGAATGCAATTCAGAGTCCATTAATTTTTTGGATTTGACTCTCAAGGGTAGAGAGGATGGTAATATTGACTCTACTGTGTATCGCAAACCAATATCTGGGAATACTCTCCTCCATGCTGCGAGTAGCCACCCAGAACATGTGAGATATGCGGTGGCCAAAGGGCAATTTACTAGGCTTAAGCGTAATTGCAGTAATCCTAAAGAGTACTTAGCTGCTGCAGATGACCTGGTAAATCGACTTAAAGAAAGGAAATACCCCAAAAGGGATATCTTGAGAGCCAGAAGGGAGGTAGATTTGATTGATAGACAAACATTAATTACCAGAGATAAGGTACCAAATAAACCAGAAACTAGGGAAAGTGTTTACTTTGTAACAGGGTATAGTTCTCAATATTCTCAAATTTGTGCAATAATAAAAAAGCACTTTGCACTACTAGTGGCAGATGATGGCTTACAAGATACGGCCAAATTGGGCATTAAATGTTCTTACCGCAAAAACCACACTTTAGGTTCAAGATTGGCACCCACACAGTTGAAACAAATAAGTAACTCGGAATCTTCCTGGTTAAGACATCAAGGTATGTTTAGGTGTGGGCGAAGAAAGTGTAGGCCCTGTGATTTTGCACTGATCACCACAAACTTTAGATCGTGTGTAACAGGGGAAAGCTTTGATATAAAATCTTGTCTAAATTGTACCACTGAATGCATTGTGTATCTTTTGGAATGCACTCTTTGTTGCAAACAATATGTAGGACTCACTGGAAGGGATGCTAACTCTAGGATCAGAGAACATCTGTCCACATTGTCACTAGGTAAGGCTGCCACACCTCTGGTGCAGCACTTTGCCACCATGCACAATAAAAATGTTGACTCCCTCAGGTGGTGTATTATTGAAAAAATAGTAACACCTAAAAGAGGAGGTAATAAAGAACAGATTTTGGCCAAGAGAGAGATGTACTGGATTTTTAAACTGGAGACACGAATCCCTAAAGGTCTTAATTCCAAATATGACCTAATCAATTTTTGGGAATAATTACATCCAGTGCATATCTCTCTCTTGCTTCCATGCTGCCAAATTATGCGAGTAAACTATATAGATTATCCACAGATATATAATAGGATACTGCATATATGTTATACACTACAACCTATGTTTACAACTAAGTGTACATTGTATTCCTCCCCTATATACTTTTGTATATTTGTATATATATAATAACAATAATGGGCCACATAAAGTGAATGAATATTAGTGTTACTTAGTTAAGATTGTGTGGGATGAAGTCTGGGCTGAAGTCGCCTCAAGATTTATATAATATTTAGCATATATTTTCATATTAGCGATATAGTATACTAAGAGGCTTGGGACCAATTCCAGATTTAGTACCGAATAATAACACAATAATAACACAATATTCACAGGTTCTATTGTTCATCTCTATCTCTATTTATAATTCACATTATTCAGGAACAACAAAGATGTATCGTATATATTTATTAACTATGTTATGATTACGAAGTGTCTTGGTGTGTAAATTACTATTCATATATTGATATGTTTAACTGTTCACTTACAAAATCAATGTTTAGTATGTGATGAGGCTCTTATATACATTGGTATACATTAAAATTTGGGACCGTGTCAATTTTAAACATTGTCCCAAAGGTGACGTAAAGAGATAGTATATTTCCACCGATATACACATAGTTATAACTACAATGATTATTTGGTTACAATAGTTGCTCCTGAGTATAAGCCTTGTAACAATTGTATCTATGAAAGGTCCTAATTAATGAGTAAGTGTATTCTTCTTTTTTGCTTTTAATTTGAATTTTTGTTAACCAATGATGTTTTAACACGTATTATATAAGGCAGGGGTTACGCCCTACACCTATGGCTATGACTACGGCTAACGCCGAAACGCGTAAGCCAGTTTAGGTAATACACCTACTCTGTCACTCCTGTGTGTTCCTATATTTTAAAGTATTTTCACAATAAAGGATTGAAGTTTTATTACGGACTGTCCGAACCTTTTTGATTTATCCTGTGATTTGCACCAGCCAGGATAGTCCGCTACCATACAGAGCAGATATTATTTAGCTTTTACCAAGCACCATCACAACCACTTTGGAGATACTGTGGATATACATCCAATCCTATTTGGAGTTTGGGCTACACACCTCCATTTGCCGGTCCAGATTGGATGCTTACAAGCCGTCCCGCTGACGTTACCTTCCTCCTTTCCCTCTGAACGCGGCTTGATTGAAGTTATTATCATCCAGCTAAGCGGCCACGCTGGGCTAGCGTGGGGAGTGGTCACGAGTTTGCAGTGCTGTGACTATCCCTGAGGCCGGCGGATTGATCAGGCATCAGCCGTACAAGAGAAGTCTGGAGGCCAGCCTGGTTTGGATACGAGGTGAGCGCACTAACATTCATATATGAACTTTGCTTTGCGGGTTTGCATTGGCTTGTCACCAAGGGGGACTGAACGCTAACAGAGGAATGCTTCTATACATTTGTCAAGATATGTGTGCCCAACAGTGACTTGTGTTATGCTGCTGTAAAGCTTTATTTAGACGAACATTGCATTATATGTTTGACCTACACAGAAGGCAATTGATAGGTCATCAGAGATAGCCCCACTTCTTCACTATAACATTATTTCCAGAGATACATACTCTTATAAAAGTGCAATATAAAACGTTTGCTGGCATGTTTAATCGTTTTTATATATGCTTGGTGATAAAACTTATTGGGGCTTAGTTTTTTTCCACATGGCTGGCTTGATTTTTGCCTAGAAACAGTTTCCTGAGGCTTTCCACTGTTGTAACATGAGTGGGAGAGGCCTATTTTAGCACTTTTCTGCGCAGCTTCCCTTTGCATGATACAGGACATCTCTGAAGGGCTCAAAAGGCTTCAAAAGTCGTGTTTGAGGAAGGTAACAGCCACAGTAGAGCTGTGGCAGTTGTTGTGACTGATTTTAAAAACGTTTTTTTTCATTTGTTATCCGTTTTGGGTATTAAGGGGTTAATCATCCATTTGCAAGTGGGTGCAATGCTCTGCTAACTTGTTACATACACTGTAAAAATTTTGTTAGTGTAACTGCCTTTTTTCACTGTTATTTCAAATTTTGACAAAATTTGCTTTTCTTAAAGGCGCAGTAACGTTTTTTATATTGCTTGTTAACTTGGTTTAAAGTGTTTTCCAAGCTTGCTAGTCTCATTGCTAGTCTGTACAAACATGTCTGACACAGAGGAAACTACTTGTTCATTATGTTTAAAAGCCATGGTGGAGCCCCATAGGAGAATGTGTACTAAATGTATTGATTTCACCTTAAACAGTAAAGATCAGTCTATATATAAAAGAATTGTCACCAGAGGGTTCTGTCGAGGGGCAACTCTAACTCTTCCCACGTGTCGGACCCTTTGCCTCCCGCTCAAGGGACTCACGCTAATATGGCGCCAAGTACATCAGGGACGCCCATAGCGATTACTTTGCAGGACATGGCTGCGATCATGGATAATACCCTGTCAGCGGTATTAGCCAGATTGCCTGAATTTAGAGGCAAGCGCGATAGCTCTGGGGTTAGACGAGATACAGAGCGCGTAGATTTTGTAAGAGCCATGTCTGATACTGCGTCACAATATGCAGAACCTGAGGACGGAGAGCTTCAGTCTGTGACATCTCTGACTCAGGGAGACCTGATTCAGATATTTCTAATTTTAAATTTAAGCTTGAGAACCTCCGTGTATTGCTTGGGGAGGTGTTAGCTGCTCTGAATGACTGTGACACAATTGCAGTGCCAGAGAAATTGTGTAGACTGGATAAATACTATGCAGTGCCGGTGTGTACTGATGTTTTTCCAATACCTAAAAGGTTTACAGAAATTATTAGTAAAGAGTGGGATAGACCCGGTGTGCCGTTTTCCCCCCCTCCTATATTTAGAAAAATGTTTCCAATAGACGCCACTACACGGGACTTATGGCAGACGGTCCCTAAGGTGGAGGGAGCAGTTTCTATTTTAGCAAAGCTTACCACTATCCCGGTTGAGGACAGTTGTGCTTTTTCAGATCCAATGGATAAAAAATTAGAGGGTTACCTTAAGAAAATGTTTATTCAACAAGGTTTTATTTTACAGCCCCTTGCATGCATTGCGCCTGTCACTGCTGCGGCGGCGTTCTGGTTTGAGGCCCTGGAAGAGGCCATCCATACAGCTCCATTGACTGAAATCATTGACAAGCTTAGAACACTTAAGCTAGCTAACTCTTTTGTTTCTGATGCCATTGTTCATTTGACTAAACTAACGGCTAAGAAATCTGGTTTCGCCATCCAGGCGTGTAGGGCGCTATGGCTTAAATCCTGGTCAGTTGACGTGACTTCGAAGTCTAAATTACTCAATATTCCTTTCAAGGGGCAGACCTTATTCAGGCCTGGTTTGAAGGAAATTATTGCTGACATTACTGGAGGTAAGGGTCATACCCTTCCTCAGGACAGGGCCAAATCAAGGGCCAAACAGTCTAATTTTCGTGCCTTTCAAAATTTCAAGGCAGGTGCAGCATCAAATTCCTCTGCTTCAAAACAAGAAGGAACTTTTGCTCAATCCAAGCAGGCCTGGAAACCTAACCAGTCCTGGAACAAGGGCAAGCAGGCCAGAAAGCCTGCTGCTGCCTCCAAGACAGCATGAAGGAACGGCCCCCTATCCGGCAACGGATCTAGTAGGGGGCAGACTTTCTCTCTTCGCCCAGGCGTGGGCAAGAGATGTTCAGGATCCCTGGGCGTTGGAGATCATATCTCAGGGATATCTTCTGGACTTCAAAGCTTCTCCTCCACAAGGGAGATTTCACCTTTCAAGATTATCTGCAAACCAGATAAAGAAAGAGGCATTCCTACGCTGCGTGCAAGACCTTCTAGTAATGGGAGTGATCCATCCAGTTCCGCAGACGGAACAAGGACAGGTTTTTTATTCAAATCTGTTTGTGGTTCCCAAAAAAGAGGGAACCTTCAGACCAATTTTGGATCTAAAGATCTTAAACAAATTCCTCAGAGTTCCATCTTTCAAGATGGAAACTATTCGGACCATCTTACCCATGATCCAAGAGGGTCAGTACATGACCACAGTGGACTTAAAGGATGCCTACCTTCACATTCCAATTCACAAGAATCATCATCGGTTCCTAAGGCTTGCCTTTCTAGACAGGCATTACCAATTTGTAGCTCTTCCCTTCGGGTTGGCTACAGCCCCGATAATTTTTACAAAGGTTCTGGGCTCACTTCTGGCAGTTCTAAGACCGCGAGGCATAGCGGTGGCTCCTTATCTAGACGACATCCTGATATGGACGTCAAGCTTTCAAATTGCCAAGTCTCATACAGAGATAGTTCTGGCATTTCTGAGGTCGTATGGGTGGAAAGTGAACGAAGAAAAGAGTTCTCTATCTCCTCTCACAAGAGTTTCCTTCCTAGGGACTCTTATAGATTCTGTAGAAATGAAAATTTACCTGACGGAGTCCAGGTTATCAAAACTTCTAAATGCTTGCCGTGTTCTTCACTCCATTCCGCGCCCTGCGGTGGCTCAGTGCATGGAAGTAATCGGCTTAATGGTAGCGGCGATGGACATAGTGCCATTTGCGTGCCTGCATCTCAGACCGCTGCAATTATGCATGCTCGGTCAGTGGAATGGGGATTACACAGATTTGTCCCCTCTACTAAATCTGGATCAAGAGACCAGAGATTCTCTTCTCTGGTGGCTTTCTCGGGTCCATCTGTCCAAGGGTATGACCTTTCGCAGGCCAGATTGGATGATTGTAACAACAGATGCCAGCCTTCTAGGTTGGGGCGCAGTCTGGAACTCTCTGAAGGCTCAGGGATCGTGGACTCAGGAGGAGAAACCCCTCCCAATAAATATTCTGGAGTTAAGAGCGATATTCAATGCTCTTCTTGCTTGGCCTCAGTTAGCAACACTGAGGTTCATCAGATTTCAGTCGGACAACATCACGACTGTGGCTTACATCAACCATCAAGGGGGAACCAGGAGTTCCCTAGCGATGTCAGAAGTCTCCAAGATAATTCGCTGGGCAGAGACTCACTCTTGCCACCTATCAGCGATCCATATCCCGGGCGTAGAGAACTGGGAGGCGGATTTTCTAAGTTGTCAGACTTTTCATCCGGGGGAGTGGGAGCTCCATCCAGAGGTGTTTGCTCAATTGGTCCATCGTTGGGGCAAACCAGAACTGGATCTCATGGCGTCTCGCCAGAATGCCAAGCTTCCTCGTTACGGATCCAGGTCCAGGGACCCAGAAGCGACGCTGATAGATGCTCTAGCAGCTCCTTTGTTCTTCAACCTGGCTTATGCGTTTCCACCGTTTCCTCTGCTCCCCCGACTGATTGCAAAATCAGACAGGAGAGAGCATCTGGGATTCTGATTGCGCGTGCGTGGCCACGCAGGACCTGGTATGCAGATCTGGTGGACATGTCATCCTTTCCACCATGGACTCTGCCTCTGAGACAAGACCTTCTAATTCAAGGTCCTTTCAACCATCCAAATCTAATTTCTCTGAGACTGACTGCATGGAGATTGAACGCTTGATCCTATCAAAGCGTGGCTTCTCCGAGTCAGTCATTGATACCTTAATACAGGCACGAAAGCCTGTTACCAGGAAAATCTACCACAAGATATGGCGAAAATATCTTCATTGGTGTGAATCCAAGAATTACTCATGGAGTAGGGTTAGGATTCCTAGTATATTGTCCTTCCTCCAAGAGGGTTTGGACAAAGGATTATCAGCTAGTTCTTTAAAGGGACAGATTTCTGCTCTGTCTATTCTTTTACACAAGCGTCTGGCATAAGTTCCAGATGTTCATGCATTTTGTCAGGCTTTAGTTAGAATTAAGCCTGTGTTTAAACCTGTTGCTCCTCCATGGAGCTTAAACTTGGTTCTTAAAGTTCTTCAAGGGGTTCCGTTTGAACCCCTTCATTCTATTGATATCAAACTTTTATCATGGAAAGTTTTATTTCTGATGGCTTTTTCCTCGGCTCGAAGAGTCTCTGAGTTATCGGCCTTACATTGTGATTCTCCTTATCTGATCTTTCATTCAGATAAAGTAGTTCTGCGTACAAAACCTGGGTTTTTACCCAAGGTGGTTTCTAATAAGAATATCAATCAAGAGATTGTTGTTCCATCATTGTGTCCTAATCCTTCTTCAAAGAAGGAACGTCTTTTGCATAATCTAGACGTAGTCCGTGCCTTGAAGTTTTACTTACAAGCTACTAAGGATTTTCGTCAAACATCTAACCTGTTTGTTGTTTAGTCTGGACAGAGAAGGGGTCAAAAGGCCTCGGCAACCTCTTTCTTTTTGGCTTCGGAGTATAATCCGTTTAGCCTATGAGACTGCTGGACAGCAGCCCCCTGAAAGGATTACAGCTCATTCTTCTAGAGCTGTGGCTTCCACCTGAACCTTTAAAAATGAGGCCTCTGTTGAACAGATTTGCAAGGCTGCGACTTGGTCTTCGCTTCATACCTTTTCGTTTTTGGGAGAAAGGTTCTACAGGCAGTGGTTCCTTCCATTTAAGTTCCTGCCTTGTCCCTCTCATCATCCGTGTACTTTAGCTTTGGTATTGGTATCCCATAAGTAATGGATGATCCGTGGACTGGATACACTTAACAAGAGAAAACATAATTTATGCTTACCTGATAAATTTATTTCTCTTGTAGTGTATCCAGTCCACGGCCCACCCTGTCCTTTTAAAGCAGGTCTAAATTTTAATTAAACTACAGTCACCACTGCACCCTATGGTTTCTCCTTTCTCGGTTTGTTTCGGTCGAATGACTGGATATGGCAGTGAGGGGTGGAGCTATATAGCAGCTCTGCTGTGGGTGATCCTCTTGCAACTTCCTGTTGGGAAGGAGAATATCCCATAAGTAATGGATGATCCGTGGACTGGATACACTACAAGAGAAATAAATATATCAGGAAAGCATAAATTATGTTTTTCTACAGTGGTGGCAGCTTGCTTTTTTTTTTATTGCTGCGTGGAAGGTGTAAGTTCAGTTCTTTGCATAACTCCTTGATGTCTCCTGGGCTAGGGCAGGTCTTTCTTTGACCTTCCCATGTGAGCTGAACTTGACATGGGAATCCCCACCTATAAGGGATATTGCAGGGTTCTAGTTGAAAGATCAGCATATATGGAGAGTGTTGTTCCTTGGAAGGTCAGGGGTAACGATGATCTGGCTAATTTCATGATTTCCTCTTTCTGTTGGTACTCCTGAAATTTTAATATCGCATCTCTGGGCCGTTGTCCATCTTTTGGTTTTGGCCTCAGGGCCCTGTGATATCTATCTAGGGCAAATGGTGCCGAGCTTGATGTGCCTTTCAGTTGCTTAAAGAGGTCTTGAAGGTATGCATGGAGGACTTCTGCGCTGATACTTTCAGGGATTTCCCTGATTCTTATGTTTTGTCTTTGGCTTCTATTTTCGCTGTCTTCCAGCTTGTCTTGCAATTGATCTGACATTTTTTTGTTCCTGTACATTTTGTTGTAGTGATGCCAGTTCAGATTGATATGTCTCTGATTCCTCTTCAAGGATTTCCACCCTCTCACCTATCTTATGTATTTCTTTGCGAAGTTCAGAGATCTCTTCCTTGATGCAGAACTTAACCTGTGTGATTAGGTTGGTGAAATCTTGTTTTGACGCCAGTGTTGCCAGAAAAGCTTGTGTTACTTGCAGTGTATCAGGAGTCAGAGTATCTGTTGATGTTTTGTAGCTGAGGAGCATGTTATGCTAAATCTTGGCTTGACATCGGTGATGCAGGGCTTTCAAGAGGTTTGAAAAAGTTGTTCATGGAAGCAGTGGTGCTATGATGATTTTTAGGCCCCCTTTCCAGCCTAGCTTGTTTTCTCGGCGACATTTTCTTTTGAGGGTGTTGTGTTTTCTCTCCTCCACCTCTTAAAGAGAATAGTAGTTTGGGGTATTCAGTAGCTTAACGTAGGATTTGTAGTCCTCTTAATATATTTGGAATATTGTCCGCGGACTTGCCGTGTTAACCCTGCTGCTATTGTAGGTTAGGCTGCTTCTTTGTATTTATATAACTCTCTAGTGGAGCTTCTTAGGAGAATGTATGAAGGTGAAGCAGCTTAAGTGGTCTATTGAGCTGACCTGGTGGCAGTATATATATATATATATATATATATATATATATATATATATATATATATATATATATATATATATATATATATATATATATATATATATACAGTAAATGCTGATGCTTTATGCCCAGGCAGGTGGTGTTTGCAGGGTGAAGAAGATTGTAGCTCACCTCATGTTACAGTAAAAAGTCTCTACATATGGATTGTGGCTAACAATGATAAGTAGAGGTATTTTAGTAAGCTGGCATAGTGAATCTTTACATTGCTGTTCCTTGAGATAATGGTAGATTAAGTTCTGATGCACCAATCCCCTGGTTAGGGTCTCAGTAATATGCAGATGTTTTAGTCAAAAATATTGATTACAGAGTAAAAAAAAATGATATCTCTTACTGTATGAGGATTGCAGGCTTGTAGGCTCCCAGCAATATTGATGTGGATGTGATCCGGATCCAGTGAAGGTCGCAGTAGGCCAGAAAGAAGCCTGGGCCTAGATTTTATGCTATCATGATAGGTGCCTTGGAGGGTTATAGATTCTTCCCCAGCTGAAGATTAAGCCATGGATGGTGCTTTAAAACGTTTTCTGGTAGTTCCGGAGTAGGCTTGAGTGAAGCCGGGGACTGTAGTAGCTGGTGGAGGCCGGATTCGTCATGGTTGCAAAATTTTCGGCCGTTTTTTAGGCTCCAAATCTGGCAAAATTGATTGTCCAGCCTTAAGGGTTATGCATCCCTGTTTTGGTGGTGCTAGCAAGTCTTTTGCCCAGTCTTTTTAGCAGGTCTCTGGGGCAATCCTTTGGAGCTCACTTAAAGTGCAGCCATTTCCCAGACTGCCGGCTCCGCCCCCCCCACCTTCTTTTTCTGGCTTGGCTATACGTCAGACTAGTATCCAGTAAGGTGTTTTAATGGCTCTTGAAATTTGGGGATTTTCTCCTCCTAATTGTCAAGAGTATAATAAATTCATGGAAAAAAATTAATTTATCATGTAATCATAAATTATATTTTTTGTTATTTCAAACTTATCCAATTGATTTATTGGTACATGCAAATCTTGAACTTCAGTGCTCATGTACTAATGATAGTTATACATAAGACCTCTATGTAGTTTACAATATGTTGTCATATTAGAAATATTTATTTTAGGTGTTTTAATTATGATCAAATTAAAATAAGTGTCGTATACATTTTATTGTTTTACTGTATCAATATGAGGCAAATGAGTTACTGAAAAATATTGATGGATAAATGCTTGGACATTTAAGAAACATTATTTTATTAGTGTGTTATCGCTCCTTGTATCTAGGAAACACAAAATACTAATGTTTACACATATTTTTTAAGTTTATTTAACATATTATTTATTGATATAACAAAGTTATTGAAGACAATCTTTTTTGTTTCTGTTTTGTAGGCCATATGTTTTATTGCAAAATGTAGCAGATCATAAGTTAAAACTAAATAAGTAAAAAGCAGTCTGGGAAGATGTTACAGTTTGTGGTCTGTAAAGGTTCGGAAGCAGATCTAATGGATGTTAGAAGAGAACTATGCTGGATAAAACATTGTAGTAATGGTATACCAAGGTGTACATGTATTGTCACAATGGCATAATATTCATGTTAGGAAACTGCCATTCTACTCTAAACTGACAACCTCACAACAGTTACTTTGAAGATGAGAAATTGGCAGCTCTGGGTTTTATCACTCTTCAATTACAGAGCAGGTTCAAAGGGTTATGGCTGACAATATTGCGGTTATTTATGTTTTTTGCTCCAAAGTTGAGACTTTTAATATGACCTCTAGCATTTGTTACAGTCTTGTCTAAAAAATCCTTTGAATGATACTTTCACATTTTGTTTAAAAATAATTTATATACTTTGTTTGCTGTAAGTAGATTTCACATTTATAATCAGATATAAAGAGAAAAAAACCCATGTATATTGCATTTTAAAAGATTAGAATTGTTTTGCAATGTATTTGCATACATTTCACTTCAGTCACATTCTCAGGCCAGGAGACAAACAGGGAGTGGGAGTAGGAAATCTCCTGTCTCCGTACAGTACCTTACACTGCATTCCTTCACCCCCTCCCTTTCTTTCTCATCTTTTCATGCTATCCGCCTCTTCTCCCCTGTAGCTCTCTGTGGTGTTGTTGTTGTTATCTATCAGCCACCTGGCCCAGTATCACAATTTCTGGTTTCCACACTTTCTCTTTTGTAATGTCCCTTCTTTCATCTTAGGGAACTTCAACATCCCATTGACAATCCTAACATGCAACCAAATTGACCTGGTCTTCACCAATCTCTGGGCCGTTTTTAACTACTCTAACCTCCCCTTTCCTCTCTCTGATCACCATCTACTAACTTTCTCTCTTACTCTACCTGCTGCATCTTTGCAAGCCGCCAAAAAACTGCTACCTTACTGAATTTAAATTACTTGAATTTCACAGACCTTTACGCTCAACTGTATCCTCTACTCTCTAACCTTTTATCCCTCTCTTGCCCAAACTCTGTGGCCTTACAGTATAATTTGGCACTAAAATCAATACTTGCGAAAGCTGCACCCTCCACTCTTCACCGTACATCATTCACTAGACGACAACTGTGGCACAACATATCAGCAATGTACACTGGCTGCTGAACAGCAGTGGAGGAAATAATGCACCTGTGCTGATTTCCTGCATTATAAATTCATCCTTAAGTCATAAAAATGTTGCCATCAGCCTGGCAAAACAAGTCTATTTCTCCTCCCTTGTGTTAACTCACTCATACAACCCCAGAAATCCTTTCTCAACCTTTAACTCCCTTCTACGTTTTCCTGCACTTCTGCCCACTACCAAACTCACAGTTCAGATTATTGCTGATCACTTCAAAAATAAAATTGACACCATTAGAAAAGACATCTACACCGCACACCCCTCAAAACCAGCCCTTCTACCCATCCCTTTTATTAACAAAACTCTCTGCTACTTTCCTCCTGTAACATAGGAAGAGGTCTCCGTGCTCCTATCTTCAACTCATCTCACAACCTGCCCACTTGACCCTATTCCTTCATAACGTCTTCCCTCTCTCTCTGCTTCACTAACCCCTACCTTAACTCACCTCTTTAACCAGTGTCTCACCGCTGGCACATTTTCTGATACATTCAAGCATGTGTCAATCTCACCAGTCCTAAAAAAGCCCTTGCTTGACCCCTCTAATCATTCTAACTATTGACTAATCTCCTTAATTCCCTTTTCTTTCATGTAATTGGCAAGAGTCCATGAGCTAGTGACATATGGGATATACATTCCTACCAGGAGGGGCAAAGTTTCCCAAATCTCAAAATGCCTATAAATACACCCCTCACCACACCCACAATTCAGTTTTACAAACTTTGCCTCCCATGGAGGTGGTGAAGTAAGTTTGTGCTAGATTTCTACGTTGATATGCGCTTCGCAGCAGGCTGAAGCCCGGTTTTCCTCTCAGAGTGCAGTGAATGTGAAGAGAGTATTGCCTATTTGAATACCATGGTCTTCCTCTAGGGGATCTATTTCATAGATTCTCTGTTATCGGTTGTAGAGATTTCTTCTCCTACCTCCCTTTTCAGATGGACGATATACTCTTATATACCATTACCTCTACTGATTCTCGTTTCAGTACTGGTTTGGCTATCTACTTTATGTAGATGAGTGTCTTTGGGTAAGTAAGTCTTATTTTATTTATGACACTCTCAGCTATGGTTTGGCACTTTATATGTAAAGTTCTAAATATATGTTTTATACTTATATTTGCCATGATTCAGGTCAATCAGTTTATTTTCCTTCTTTCAGACTGTCAGTTTCATTTTTTGGGAAAATGCATATGAATGAAATATTTTTCTTACCTAAAATTTTCAATTGACTTTTTTCCTTTAAACTGCGGGCTGTTAGGCTTGGGGGTACAAAAAAATGCTAGATTTTATTGTGTCATTTTTGGCGCAAGATTGACGTTTGTCTGACGTCAATGACGTCATTTCCTGCGTCGTAGTTGACGCTGGAAGTTTTCACGTAGTTGCGTCATTTTTGACTCGTGTTTGTTACAGACGTTTTTGGCGCCAAAAAATATGTGGGTGTCATACTTGGCGCCAGTTTTTTTACATTATTTAAGTCTCACTTTTTAGTTGCTTCTGGTTTCTAGAAGCTTGTTCTGTTTGCATTTTTTCCCATTCCTGAAACTGTCATTTAAGGAATTTGATAATTTTGCTTTATATGTTGTTTTTCTATTACATATTGCAAGATATTCCAAAAACTGTTCCTGTTTCAGAAAATACTGTTGGATTCCTGATGACTGATATCAGTCCTACCAAAGCTAAGTTCATTTATTTTAATGTTATGAATTTTATCTTTAGCTATGGTTTGTAATAAGTTATCATGATAAACTTTTACATGCAGAGTCCATTAGTATTTATGCATTATCTATTTGCTATTCTTTTTACATCTAATGTACAAGATATACCTAGGAATCTATGAGAATGTTTTTCTGACTCTATCCTAAAGGCTTTGTCTGACATCCCGCCTTCTAATAAAATTTATAGGTCTTTTTTAAACTTCTCATTTAGTTGATGAATTTTCAAATGTCCGACAACATACTAAATTATCCTTCTCTGATGATGTTTTTTTCTCATTTAGAATATACTTCATCAGATATTTGACACTAACAAATCTACTTTTTTATTTTTAAATAGAGTACATTCGTTGTTGAAAAGGTGTTGATTATATTGGATATTAATTCTAGTTCTTTTGATTTAAGACTAGCTAACATTTAAATTCTGCTCATTAACCTCCTATGGTTTCTTCAGAGTTTTTTTTCCCATTTCATGATACTAGGGAATGGAATAGGCCTGGGACTTCTTTTATTCCTTCTTTAAGGTTTTTAAATTGTATCCTTTCCGGCAGTTAGTTTAAAGTTTAGAGGAAAGATCCCCAAAGTTAATGGGGCGATCTCTACTCTTGCTAAACATACTACTATTCCTATAGAAAATAGTATTTATTTTTTTCCTTCAGATGGGAAACTTGTATCGTATTTAAGGAAAAATATTTTATTTCAGGTCCTTTTCTTAGGCCTGCAATTTATTTGGCTGATGTTGCAAATGCTTCAACTTTCTGGTTAGATACTTTAGTTCAACAAGTATCGGATTATGATCAAGTATCGGATTATGATTTGTTTTAGCATTGTTAAATTGATCAACATGCTAATAATTTCATTTGTGTCGTCATTTTTTTTATATTTTCACAATTGAGGTTAAATCTATGTCTTTAGCTATTTTTAGCTAGAAGAACTTTGTGACTTAATCTTGGAATGCTAATTTGATTTCTAAAATCCATATTTCTTTTTTTCCAAGGTAATCAATTATTTGGTTCACAATTGGATTCAATTTTTTAAAACTGTTACTCTGGGGAAGGGAGTTTTTTGTTGCTTCAAGATTGAGTTCTAAGAGTAAATCTTAAGCTTATATTAGTTTGTTCTTAATAAGGAACGGAATCCTAATTCTTCCCCAAGTAACATGTTTATAATTGGAAGCTTTTTTCAACATGGAATGAATTTAAGCTATTTAAAAGATCAAAGTCAGCCCCCCAAATTTGCATGTAGGTGCAGTTTTTTATTCCAGCTTAGCTGGTAAAGGGCAGGTTAAGACTTTTTTAAATTTGTTTGGTTCAATTCGGTCCAAACTTCTTAGATTGGGGTACTGAATAGGATTCAGAGTAAAACCGCCTGTGAGAAGTTTTTTTCTCTCTAGCATATTCCAGCTATTCCAGTAAAGGCTCACACTTTTCTGAAGTATGTTTCAGACCTGTATGTGTTGGGTACTTGTGAGGCGCGGCTGGTTACCTGTTGGGGTCTCAAGGTGCTGCTCAGACCTGGAGTTATCTGGGGTATTCATACCAGTTCCATTTCAGGAACAGGGTTTGGGGTTTTGTTCAAAACTATTCATTGTCCCAAAGATAGAAAATCTTTTTGATTTGTCATATAAGAGTTCCTTCTTTCAGAATGGTGTTTATATGGTCTGTTCTGCCTTTTTGGTCAGTAAGGGCATTATTTGTTTACAATAGATGCATATCTTCTTCTTCTGTTTTCATTCAGATTATTTTCATTTTCTGAGATTCTTTTTTTTCTCCTACATTGGTGTGTCCGGTCCACGGCTTCATCCTTACTTGTGGGATATTCTCTTCCCCTACAGGAAATGGCAGCAGAGAGAGCACACAGCAAAAGCTGTCCATATAGCCCCCGTCTGGCTCCGCCCCCCAGTCATTCTCTTTGCCGCTCTGAACAAGTAGCATCTCCACGGGGATGGTAAAGAGTATGTGGTGTTAGTTGTAGTTTTATTTCTTCTATCAAGAGTTTGTTATTTTAAAATAGTGTCGGTTTGTACTATGTACTCTACAACAGAAAGTGATGAAGAGTTCTGTTAAAAGAGGAGTATGATTTTAGCACCAGTAACTAAAATCCATTGCTGTTTTCACGCAGGACTGTTGAAACCAGAGAACTTCAGTTGGGGGGAACAGTTTGCAGACTTATCTGCTCCAGGTATGACCAGTCTCTTTTCTAACAAGACATAGTAATGCTGTCAGTTTTCCCTTATGGGATCGGTAAGCCATTTTCTTAGACTCAGTAACAGAATTAAGGCTTATAAATTGGGCTCTATGCTGGTTGACACTATTGTGGGCTAAATCAATTTGTTTATATCATATTTATATGACATTTGGAGTGTTTTGTGAACTTTGAAACACTTTTGGGAACGTTTTTATTAAGCCTGGCAGTTGTTTAGACGCCTAATCTAGTCAGAAAGGCCCCTTCACTCTGGTATGCAGAGGGAGGAGGCCTCATTTTGCGCCTCAGTTGCGCAGTTACTTCTAAAGGCAGTGCATGCAGCTTCATATGAGAGGGTCCTGTGGCTGAGAAACGGACTCAGGAAGGCTTATTTCTGTGGTGAATAACCCCTAAGGAAGGTAAAAGCCGCAGCAAAGTCTGTGGCAGGGACTGTGGTGTGTTTAAACCGGTAAATTGAACTATTAGCTCCGGTTTGCTCATTTAAGGGTTTAGAGACTTGAAATTTGGTGTGCAATACTTTCAAAGCATTAAGACAATGGGGTGTAAATTTCATAAAGATCGGATATTTCCTTGATAGTTTTTCAAACATTCAGAAATAAAGTGGGCTCTTTTTATTATTTAAAGAGACAGTAACGGTTTTGCTTAAAATCGTTTTTATTGCATTAATAGCCTGCCTAAATCTGTCTAACATGTCTGTACCTTCAGAGTAGCATATGTTCAGTGTGTATGGAAGCCAAGGTGGTTCCCCCTTTAAATGTATGTGCAAATTGTGCCATGGCGTCCAAACAAAGTAAGGACAGTACTGTCACATTTAATAAGGTTGCCCAAGATGATTCTTCAAACGAAGGTAGTGGGGATAGCTCATCATCCTCTCCTTCTGTGTCAACACCAGTTTTGCCCGCGCAGGCGTTACCTAGTACATCTAACGCGCCAATGCTTGTTACTATGCAGCAATTAACAGCAGTAATGGATAATTCTATAGCAAATCTTTTATCCAAACTGCCAGCATTCCCCAGAAAGCGTGATTGCTCAGTTTTAAATACAGAGGATGAGCAAGTTGGCGCTGACGATAATTTATCTGTTATACCCTCACATCAATTTGAATTGGCAGCGAGGGAGGGTCTGTCTGAGGGAGAAATTTCTGATTCAGGAAAAATTTCTCAGCAGGCAGAACCTGATATTGTGGCATTTAAATTTAAGCTAGAACATCTCCGCGCCCTGCTTAAGGAGGTGCTAGCTACTCTTGATGATTGTGACTCTTTGGTGATTCCAGAGAAGTTGTGCAAAATGGACAAATTCTTAGAGGTCCCTGTGCACGCTGATGCCTTTCCGATACCCAAGAGGGTGGCGGACATAGTGACTAAGGAGTGGGAGAAGCCAGGTGTACCTTTTGTTCCACCTCCTATATTTAAGAAAATGTTCCCCATTGTCGACCCCAGAAGGGACGCATGGCAAACGGTCTCTAAGGTAGAGGGGGCAGTTTCAACGTTAGCCAAGCGCACAACTATTCCTATTGAGGACAGTTGCGCTTTCAAAGATCCTATGGATAAAAAAATGGAAGGATTGCTTAAAAAGATATTTGTTCAGCAAGGTTTCCTTCTTCAACCAATTTCGTGCATTATTCCTGTCACCACAGGGGCATCTTTTTGGTTCGAGGAACTAGAAAATTCGCTCCAAAAGGAGACTCCATATGATGAAGTCATGGACAGAATTCACGCACTAAAGTTGGCTAATTCCTTTATTTTGGATGCCGCTTTTCAATTGGCAAAATTAGCGGCGAAAAATTCAGGTTTTGCAATAGTGGCGCGCAGGACGCGCTAAAATCTTAGTCGGCGGATGTGTCGTCCAAAACAAAATTGCTTAATATTCCTTTCAAAGGTAAGACCCTTTTTGGGCCAGAATTGAAGGAGATTATTTCAGACCTCACTGGGGGAAAGGGCCATGCCCTCCCACAGGATAGGCCTTTCAAGGCTAAGAACAAGTCTAATTTCTCCAACATTGGTGTGTCCGGTCCACAGCGTCATCCTTACTTGTGGGATATTCTCTTCCCCAACAGGAAATGGCAAAGAGTCCCAGCAAAGCTGGCCATATAGTCCCTCCTAGGCTCCGCCCACCCCAGTCATTCTCTTTGCCGTTGCACAGGCAACATCTCCACGGAGATGGTTAAGAGTTTTTTGGTGTTTAAATGTAGTTTTTATTCTTCTATCAAGTGTTTGTTATTTTAAAATAGTGCTGGTATGTACTATTTACTCTGAAACAGAAAAGGATGAAGATTTCTGTTTGTAAGAGGAAGATGATTTTAGCAGACAGTAACTAAAATCGATTGCTGTTTCCACATAGGACTGTTGAGATGAAGTAACTTCAGTTGGGGGAAACAGTTAGCAGACTTTTCTGCTTAAGGTATGACTAGCCATATTTCTAACAAGACCATGTAATGCTGGAAGGCTGTCATTTCCCCTCATGGGGACCGGTAAGCCATTTTCTTAGTCAAACATAAAAGAATAAAGGGCTTAAAAAAGGGCTAAAAAAACTGGTAGACATTTTTATGGGCTAAAACGATTGCTTTATTGGGGCATATTATGCAGATTCTAGCTAACAATTGGCATTATAATCTTGGGGAACATTTAAAAAACGGCAGGCACTGTGTTGGACACCTTTTTTAGTCTGGGGGCCTTTCTAGTTATAGACTGAGCCTCATTTTCGCGCCATTACTGCGCAGTTGTTTTTGGAGAGCAAGGCATGCAGATGCATGTGTGAGGATCTAAGAATCACTAAAAAAGCTTCTAGAAGGCGTCATTTGGTATCGTATTCCCCTCTGGGCTTGGTTGGGTCTCAGCAAAGCATATAGCTGGGACTGTATAGGGGTCTAATTTAAAAACGGCTCCGGTTCCGTTATTTTAAGGGTTAAAGCTCTGAAATTTGGTGTGCAATACTTTTAATGCTTTAAGACACTGTGGTGAAATTTTGGTAATTTTTGAACAATTCCTTCATACTTTTTCACATATTCAGTAATAAAGTGTTTTCTGTTTGAAATTTAAACTTTTAAAATTTTGTGCTTTGTTGACAAGTTTAAGCCTGTTTAACATGTCTGTACCTTCAGATAAGCTAGGTTCTATATGTATGAAAGCCAATGTGTCTCCCCATTTAAATTTATGTGATAATTGTGCCATAGCGTCCAAACAAAGTAAGGACAGTAATGCCACAGATAATGATATTGCCCAAGATGATTCCTCAAATGAGGGGAGTAAACATGATACTACATCATCCCCTACTGTGTCTACACCAGTTTTGCCCATACAGGAGGCCCCTAGTACATCTAGTGCGCCAATACTTATTACCATGCAACAATTAACGGCTGTAATGGATAACTCCATAGCAAATCTTTTATCCAAAATGCCTACTTATCAGAGAAAGCGCGATTGCTCTGTTTTAAACACTGAAGAGCAAGAGGGCGCTGATGATAACTGTTCTGACATACCCTCACACCAATCTCAAGGGGCCATGAGGGAGGTTTTGTCTGATGGAGAAATCTCAGATTCAGGAAAAATTTCTCATCAAGCTGAACCTGATGTTGTGACATTTAAATTTAAATTAGAACATCTCCGCGCACTGCTTAAGGAGGTGTTATCTACTCTGGATGATTGTGACAATTTGGTCATTCCAGAGAAATTATGTAAGATGGACAAGTTCCTAGAGGTTCCGGTGCCCCCGACGCTTTTCCTATACCCAAGCGGGTGGCGGACATAGTAAATAAAGAGTGGGAAAAACCCGGCATACCTTTTGTTCCCCCCCCTATATTTAAGAAATTATTTCCTATAGTCGACCCCAGAAAGGACTTATGGCAGACAGTCCCTAAGGTCGAGGGGGCGGTTTCTACTCTAAACAAACGCACTACTATTCCTATCGAAGATAGTTGTGCTTTCAAAGATCCTATGGATAAAAAATTAGAGGGTTTGCTTAAAAAGATTTTTGTACAGCAAGGTTACCTTCTACAACCAATTTCGTGCATTGTTCCTGTCACTACGGCAGCGTGTTTCTGGTTCGAGGAACTAGAAAAGTCGCTCAGTAGAGAATCTTCATATGAGGAGGTTATGGACAGAGTTCACACACTTAAATGGGCTAACTCTTTTGTTTTAGATGCCGCTTTGCAATTAGCTAGATTAGTGGCGAAAAATTCAGGGTTTGCTATCGTGGCGCGCAGAGCGCTTTGGCTAAAGTCTTGGTCAGCGGATGTGTCTTCCAAGACAAAATTGCTTAACATCCCTTTCAAAGGTAAAACATTATTTGGACCAGATTTGAAAGAGATTATTTCAGACATCACTGGGGGAAAGGGCCACGCCCTCCCACAGGATAGGTCTTTTAAGGCTAAAAATAAGCCTAATTTTCGTCCCTTTCGCAGAAACGGACCACCCTCTAATTCTGCATTTTCTAAGCAAGAGGGTAATACTTCACAACCCAAACCAGCCTGGAAACCAATGCAAGGCTGGAACAAGGGTAAGCAGGCCAAGAAGCCTACCACTGCTACCAAAACAGCATGAAGGGATAGCCCCCGATCCGGGACCGGATCTAGTGGGGGGCAGACTCTCTCTCTTTGCTCAGGCTTGGGCAAGAGATGTTCAGGATCCTTGGGTGCTAGAAATAGTTTCTCAAGGTTATCTCCTGGAATTCAAGGAACTACCCCCAAGGGGAAGGTTCCACAGGTCTCACTTATCCTCAAACCAAATAAAGAGACAGGCATTCTTACATTGTGTAGAAGACCTGTTAAAGATGGGAGTGATACATCCAGTTCCAATAACAGAACAAGGAATGGGATTTTATTCCAATCTGTTCGTAGTTCCCAAAAAAGAGGGAACATTCAGACCAATTTTGGATTTGAAGATCCTAAACAAATTTCTCAGGGTACCATCGTTCAAAATGGAAACTATTCGAACGATCCTACCCACCATCCAGGAAAGTCAATTTATGACTACCGTGGATTTAAAGGATGCGTACCTACATATTCCTATCCACAAGGAACATCATCAGTTCCTAAGGTTCGCTTTTCTGGACAAGCATTACCAGTTTGTGGCACTTCCATTCGGATTAGCCACTGCTCCAAGGATTTTCACAAAGGTACTAGGGTCCCTTCTAGCGGTTCTAAGACCAAGGGGCATTGCAGTAGTACCTTACTTGGACGACATCCTAATTCAAGCGTCGTCCCTGTCAAAAGCAAAGGCTCATACGGACATCATCCTAGCCTTTCTCAGATCTCACGGATGGAAGGTGAACAAAGAAAAAAGTTCTCTGTCCCCGTCAACAAGAGTTCCCTTCTTGGGAACAATAATAGATTCCTTAGAAATGAGGATTTTTCTGACAGAGGTCAGAAAATCAAAACTTCTAAGCTCTTGTCAAGTACTTCATTCTGTTCCTCGTCCTTCCATAGCGCAGTGCATGGAAGTAATAGGATTGATGGTTGCAACAATGGACATAGTTCCTTTTGCACAAATTCATCTAAGACCATTACAACTGTGCATGCTCAGACAGTGGAATGGGGATTATACAGACTTATCTCCGATGATTCAAGTAGATCAAAAGACCAGAGATTCACTCCGTTGGTGGCTGACCCTGGACAATCTGTCCCAGGGAATGAGCTTCCGCAGACCAGAGTGGGTCATTTTCACGACCGACGCCAGTCTAGTGGGCTGGGGCGCGGTCTGGGAATCCCTGAAAGCTCAGGGTCTATGGTCTCGGGAAGAGTCTCTTCTCCCGATAAACATTCTGGAACTGAGAGCGATATTCAATGCTCTCAGAGCTTGGCCTCAACTAGCAAAGGCCAAATTCATAAGGTTTCAATCAGACAACATGACGACCGTTGCATATATCAATCATCAGGGGGGAACAAGGAGTTCCCTGGCGATGAAAGAAGTGACCAAAATAATTCAATGGGCGGAGGATCACTCCTGCCACTTGTCTGCGATCCACATCCCAGGAGTGGAAAATTGGGAAGCAGATTTTCTGAGTCGTCAGACATTCCATCCGGGGGAGTGGGAACTCCATTCGGAAATCTTTGCCCAAATAACTCAATTATGGGGCATTCCAGACATGGATCTGATGGCGTCTCGTCAGAACTTCAAGGTTCCTTGCTACGGGTCCAGATCCAGGGATCCCAAGGCGACTCTAGTAGATGCACTAGTAGCACCTTGGACCTTGCTTATGTATTCCCACCGTTTCCTCTCATTCCCAGGCTGGTAGCCAGGATCAATTAGGAGAGGGCCTCGGTGATCTTGATAGCTCCTGCGTGGCCACGCAGGACTTGGTATGCAGACCTGGTGAATATGTCATCGGCTCCACCATGGAAGCTACCTTTGAGACAGGACCTTCTTGTTCAGGGTCCATTCGAACATCCGAATCTGGTTTCCCTCCAACTGACGGCTTGGAGATTGAACGCTTGATTTTATCAAAGCGTGGGTTTTCAGATTCTGTAATAGATACTCTGATTCAGGCTAGAAAGCCTGTAACTAGAAAAATTTACCATAAAATATGGAAAAAATATATCTGTTGGTGCGAATCCAAAGGATTCCCATGGAACAAGATAAAAATTCCTAAGATTCTATCCTTTCTACAAGAAGGTTTGGAGAAAGGATTATCTGCAAGTTCTCTAAAGGGACAGATCTCTGCTTTATCTGTTTTACTTCACAAAAGACTGGCAGCCGTGCCAGATGTTCAAGCATTTGTTCAGGCTCTGGTTAGGATCAAGCCTGTTTACAGACCTTTGACTCCTCCCTGGAGTCTAAATCTAGTTCTTTCAGTTCTTCAAGGGGTTCCGTTTGAGCCTTTACATTCCATAGATATTAAGTTACTATCTTGGAAAGTTTTGTTTTTGGTTGCTATTTCTTCTGCTAGAAGAGTTTCAGAGTTATCTGCTCTGCAGTGTTCTCCGCCCTATCTGGTGTTCCATGCAGATAAGGTGGTTTTGCGTACTAAGCCTGGTTTTCTTCCGAAAGTTGTTTCTAACAAAAATATTAACCAGGAGATAGTTGTACCTTCTTTGTGTCCGAATCCAGTTTCAAAGAAGGAACGTTTGTTACACAATTTGGACGTTGTCCGTGCTCTAAAGTTCTATTTAGAGCCTACTAAAGATTTCAGACAAACATCTTCCTTGTTTGTTGTTTATTCTGGTAATAGGAGAGGTCAAAAAGCGACTGCTACCTCTCTTTCCTTTTGGCTTAAAAGCATTATCCGAT
The DNA here is from genome assembly GCF_027579735.1 of Bombina bombina. NCBI lineage: Eukaryota > Metazoa > Chordata > Amphibia > Anura > Bombinatoridae > Bombina > Bombina bombina. The sequence continues at coordinate 312,351,792 of NC_069504.1, read as the reverse complement.
TGGCTTATGAGTCTGCCGGACGGCAGCCTCCTGAAAGAATCACAGCTCACTCCACTAGGGCTGTGGCTTCCACATGGGCCTTCAAGAACGAGGCTTCTGTTGACCAGATACGTAAGGCAGCGACTTGGTCTTCACTGCACACTTTTGCCAAATTTTACAAATTTGATACTTTTGCTTCTTCGGAGGCTATTTTTGGGAGAAAGGTTTTGCAAGCTGTGGTGCCTTCCGTTTAGGTAACCTGATTTGCTCCCTCCCTTCATCTGTGTCCTAAAGCTTTGGTATTGGTTCCCACAAGTAAGGATGACGCCGTGGACCGGACACACCAATGTTGGAGAAAACAGAATTTATGCTTACCTGATAAATTACTTTCTCCAACGGTGTGTCCGGTCCACGGCCCGCCCTGGTTTTTTAATCAGGTCTGATGAATTATTTTCTCTAACTACAGTCACCACGGTACCATATGGTTTCTCCTATATATATTTCCTCCTGTCCGTCGGTCGAATGACTGGGGTGGGCGGAGCCTAGGAGGGACTATATGGCCAGCTTTGCTGGGACTCTTTGCCATTTCCTGTTGGGGAAGAGAATATCCCACAAGTAAGGATGACGCCGTGGACCGGACACACCGTTGGAGAAAGTAATTTATCAGGTAAGCATAAATTCTGTTTTTCGTTCCTTTCGCAATTTCAGGAACGGACCGGCTCCTAACTCTGCAGCCTCTAGACAAGAGGGTAACACTTCCCAGCCTAAACCAGCATGGAAACCATTGCAAGGCTGGAACAAGGGTAAACAGGCCAAGAAGCCTGCTGCTGCTACCAAGACAGCATGAAGGGGTAGCCCCTGATCCGGGACTGGATCTAGTAGGGGGCAGACTTTCTCTCTTTGCCCAGGCTTGGGCGAGAGATGTTCCGGATCCCTGGGCACTAGAAATAGTCTCTCAGGGGTATCTTCTAGAGTTCAAAGAACTTCCTCCAAGGGGAAGGTTCCACATCTCTCGCTTATCTTCAGACCAGATAAAGAGACAGGCATTCTTACATTGCGTAGGAGTCCTATTAAAGATGGGAGTGATACACCCAGTTCCAACAGCGGAACAAGGTCTGGGTTTTTACTCAAACCTGTTTGTAGTTCCCAAAAAAGAGGGAACTTTCAGACCAATTCTGGATTTAAAAATTCTAAACAAATTCCTCAGAGTTCCATCATTCAAAATGGAAACCATTCGGACTATTTTACCAACAATCCAGGAGGGTCAATATATGACTACCGTGGATTTAAAGGATGCGTACCTGCATATTCCTATCCACAAACATCATCATCAGTTCCTGAGGTTCGCCTTTCTGGACAAACATTACCAGTTCGTGGCTCTTCCATTCGGTTTAGCCACTGCTCCCAGAATTTTCACAATGGTACTAGGGTCCCTTCTAGCGGTTCTAAGGCCGAGGGGCATTGCTGTAGCACCTTACCTAGACGACATTCTAATCCAAGCGTCGTCCCTTTCCAAAGCAAGGGCTCATACAGACATTGTTTTAGCCTTTCTGAGGTCTCACGGGTGGAAGGTGAACATAGAAAAGAGTTCCCTGTCCCTGTCCACAAGGGTTCCTTTTCTGGGAACAATAATAGATTCTGTAGAAATGAAGATTTTTCTGACAAAGGTCAAATTAAGTTAAAGCTTCTAAACGCTTGTCAAGTTCTTCAATCTATTCCTCAGCCTTCCATAGCTCAGTGCATGGAGGTAATAGGATTAATGGTTGCAGCAATGGACGTGGTTCCTTTTGCTCGAATTCATCTAAGACCATTGCAACTGTGCATGCTCAAACAGTGGAATGGGGATTATGAAGACTTGTCTCCCCAGATTCAAGTAGACCAGGTAACCAGAGACTCACTCCGCTGGTGGTTGACTTAGGATCAACTGTCTCAGGGAATGAGTTTCCGCAGACCAGAGTGGGTCATTGTCACGACCGACGCCAGTCTCTTAGGCTGGGGCGCGGTCTGGGACTCCCTGAAAGCTCAGGGTCTATGGTCTCGGGAAGAGTCTCTTCTCCCGATAAACATTTTGGAACTGAGAGCGATATTAAATGCGCTCCTGGCTTGGCCTCAACTAGTGAAGGCCAGATTCATAAGATTTCAGTCGGACAACATGACGACTGTAGCGTACATCAATCATCAGGGAAGAACAAAGAGTTCCTTGGCGATGAGAGAGGTATCCAAGATCATCAAATGGGCAGAGGATCACTCCTGCCATCTATCTGCAATTCACATCCCAGGAGTAGACAACTGGGAGGTGGATTATTTGAGTCGTCAGACTTTCCATCCGGGGGAATGGGAACTCCACCCGGAGGTCTTTGCCCAGTTAACTCAACTATGGGGCATTCCAGATATTGATCTGATGGCGTCTCGTCAGAACTCCAAGGTTCCTCGCTACGGGTCCAGATCCAGGGATCCCAAGGCGACGCTAGTGGATGCATTGGTAGCACCTTGGTCGTTCAATCTAGCTTATGTGTTTCCACCGTTCCCTCTCCTTCCCAGGCTTGTAGCCAGGATCAAACAGGAGAAGGCCTCAGTGATTCTAATAGCTCCTGCATGGCCACGCAGGACTTGGTATGCAGACCTGGTGAAGCTACCTTTGAGACAGGATCTTCTAGTACAAGGTCCATTCGAACATCCAAATCTAGTCTCTCTGCAACTGACTGCTTGGAAATTGAACGCTTGATTCTATCTAAGCGTGGGTTTTCAGATTCAGTTATAGATACTCTGGTTCAAGCCAGAAAACCTGTGACTAGGAAATTTTACCATAAGATATGGCAAAAATATATCCGTTGGTGCGAATCCAAGGGATTCTCTTGGAGTAAGATTAAAATTCCTAGGATACTTTCCTTTCTCCAAGAGGGTTTGGATAAAGGCTTGTCAGCTAGTTCTCTAAAAGGACAGATATCTGCTCTGTCTGTTTTGTTGCACAAACGTCTGGCAGCCGTGCCAGATGTACAGGCGTTTGTCAGAATCAAGCCTGTCTACAGACCTATGACTTCTCCATGGAGTCTAAACTTAGTTCTTTCAGTTCTTCAAGGGGTTCCGTTTGAACCCTTACATTCCATAGATATTTAGTTACTATCTTGGAAGGTTCTGTTTTTGGTTGCTATTTCTTCTGCTAGAAGAGTTTCTGAATTGTCTGCTTTGCAGTGTACTTCTCCCTATCTGGTATTCCATACAGATAAGGTAGTTTTACGTACCAAGCCTGGTTTTCTTCCAAAAGTGGTTTCCAACAGGAATATTAACCAGGAAATAGTTGTTCCTTCTCTGTGTCCGAAACCAGTTTCGAAGAAGGAACGTTTGTTACACAACCTAGATGTGGTCCGTGCTTTAAAATTCTATTTAGAAGCAACAAAGGATTTCAGGCAGACATCATCATTGTTTGTCGTTTATTCTGGTAAGAGGAGAGGGCAGAAAGCTACTGCTACCTCTCTTTCCTTTTGGCTGTAAAGCATCATCCGATTGGCTTATGAGACTGCCGGACGGCAGCCTCCTGAACGAATTACAGCTCACTCTACTAGGGCTGTGGCTTCCACATGGGCCTTCAAGAACGAGGCTTCTGTTGATCAGATCTGTAAGGCAGCGACTTAGTCTTCTCTGCATACTTTTGCCAAATTTTACAAATTCGATACTTATGCTTCTTCGGAGGCTGTTTTTGGGAGAAAGGTTTTGCAAGCTGTGGTGCCTTCCGTTTAGGTTACCTGACTTGTTCCCTCCCTTCATCCGTGTCCTAAAGCTTTGGTATTGGTTCCCACAAGTAAGGATGAAGCCGTGGACCGGACACACCAATGTAGGAGAAAACAGAATTTATGTTTACCTGATAAATTTCTTTCTCCTACGGTGTGTCCGGTCCACGGCCCGCCCTGGCTTTTAGTCAGGTTTAAATTTTTTATTTCTGTACACTACAGTCACCACGGTACTCTATAGTTTCTCCTTTTTCTCCTCCCCGTCGGTCGTTTGCCTGGGGGGCGGCGCCCGCGGGGGGGGCTATATGGACAGCTTTTGCTGTGTGCTCTCTTTGCCATTTCCTGTAGGGGAAGAGAATATCCCACAAGTAAGGATGAAGCCGTGGACCGGACACACCGTAGGAGAAAGAAATTTATCAGGTAAACATAAATTCTGTTTTTTTTTTTTTTGACAAGCATTACCAATTTGTTGCTTTTCCTTCTGGTCTAGCGACAGCTCTGAGAATCTTTTCAAGGTTCTCAGTGTTTCCTTATTTGGACGATCTTGTGGTACTGGCTCAGTCTTTTCGTTCTCCAGAATCTCATACGATTCAACTTTTGTTGTTTCTTCTAAGACATAGTTGGAGGATCTTTTTATCAAAAGATCTTTGGTTGCTCAGACAAGGGTCACCTTTTTTAGGTTTCCAGATAGATTGTGTCAATGTCTTTGTCTCTAACAGACAGGAGACAATTATATTGGGTTCAGTTTGTCAGAACCTTCATCAGTCTCTATTATTTCCTTCAGTAGCTATACAGGGAGTGCAGAATTATTAGGCAAGTTGTATTTTTGAGGATTAATTTTATTATTGAACAACAACCATGTTCTCAATGAACCCAAAAAACTAATTAATATCAAAGCTGAATAGTTTTGGAAGTAGTTTTTAGTTTGTTTTTAGTTATAGCTATTTTAGGGGGATATCTGTGTGTGCAGGTGACTATTACTGTGCGTAATTATTAGGCAACTTAACAAAAAACAAATATATACACATTTCAATTATTTATTTTTACCAGTGAAACCAATAAAACATCTCAACATTCACAAATATACATTTCTGACATTCAAAAACAAAACAAAAACAAATCAGTGACCAATATAGCCACCTTTCTTTGCAAGGACACTCAAAAGCCTGCCATCCATGGATTCTGTCAGTGTTTTGATCTGTTCACCATCAACATTGCGTGCAGCAGCAACCACAGCCTCCCAGACACTGTTCAGAGAGGTGTACTGTTTTCCCTCCTTGTAAATCTCACATTTGATGATGGACCACAGGTTCTCAATGGGGTTCAGATCAGGTGAACAAGGAGGCCATGTCATTAGATTTTCTTCTTTTATACCCTTTCTTGCCAGCCACGCTGTGGAGTACTTGGACGCGTGTGATGGAGCATTGTCCTGCATGAAAATCATGTTTTTCTTGAAGGATGCAGACTTCTTCCTGTACCACTGCTTGAAGAAGGTGTCTTCCAGAAACTGGCAGTAGGACTGGGAGTTGAGCTTGACTCCATCCTCAACCCGAAAAGGCCCCACAAGCTCATCTTTGATGATACCAGCCCAAACCAGTATTCCACCTCCACCTTGCTGGCGTCTGAGTCGGACTGGAGCTCTCTGCCCTTTACCAATCCAGCCACGGGCCCATCCATCTGGCCCATCAAGACTCACTCTCATTTCATCAGTCCATAAAACCTTAGAAAAATCAGTCTTGAGATATTTCTTGGCCCAGTCTTGACGTTTCAGCTTCTGTGTCTTGTTCAGTGGTGGTCGTCTTTCAGCCTTTCTTACCTTGGCCATGTCTCTGAGTATTGCACACCTTGTGCTTTTGGGCACTCCAGTGATGTTGCAGCTCTGAAATATGGCCAAACTGGTGGCAAGTGGCATCTTGGCAGCTGCACGCTTGACTTTTCTCAGTTCATGGGCAGTTATTTTGCGCCTTGGTTTTTCCACACGCTTCTTGCGACCCTGTTGACTATTTTGAATGAAACGCTTGATTGTTCGATGATCACGCTTCAGAAGCTTTGCAATTTTAAGAGTGCTGCATCCCTCTGCAAGATATCTCACTATTTTTGACTTTTCTGAGCCTGTCAAGTCCTTCTTTTGACCCATTTTGCCAAAGGAAAGGAAGTTGCCTAATAATTATGCACACCTGATATAGGGTGTTGATGTCATTAGACCACACCCCTTCTCATGACAGAGATGCACATCACCTAATATGCTTAATTGGTAGTAGGCTTTCGAGCCTATACAGCTTGGAGTAAGACAACATGCATAAAGAGGATGATGTGGTCAAAATACTCATTTGCCTAATAATTCTGCACTCCCTGTATGCATGGAAGTTTTAGGTCTCATGGCTGCAGCATTGGATTCGATTCCCTTTGCTCATTTTCATATGAAACCTTTCCATTTTTTTATGCTGAATTAATTGTGCAGGGATTCTAGGATATCATTTTTAATATCTTTGAATTCCAATGTTTAACTATCTTGACTTGGTGGTTAGATCACCATCATATAGTTCTACGGGTCTCTTCGATTCATCCAACCTGGACCTTGATCACTACAGATGCAAGTCTTTTAGGTTGGGAGGCTGTCTGGGGATCTCTGTCAGCACAATGGGTTTGGAAATCTCAGGAGGCGAGATTACCCTCCAATATTTTGGAACTCTGTGCATTCTCAGAGTTAGTCAGTTTTGGCTTCTTTTTGAAGAGAGAGACGTTATTGTTTTTCAGACAGACAATGTCACAACTGTGGCATATGTCAATCATCAGGGTGGGACACTCAGTCCTTAGGCTGTGAAAGAAGTATCTCGGATACTTGCTTGGGCTAAATCCAGCTCTTGTCTAATTTCTGCGGTCCATATCCCAGGTTTAGACAATTGGGAAGCGGATTATCTCTGTCAATCAAGCTTTACATCCGGGAGAATGGTCTCTTTACCCAGATGTGTTTTTTCAAATTGTTCAGATGTGAGGGTTTCCAGTAATAGTTCTGATGGCATCTCATCTAAACAAGAAAACTTCCCAGGTACCTATTCAGGTCCGGGGATCCTCAGGCGGAAGCAGTGTATGCATTGACACTTCCTTGGAGTTATCAATCTGCCTATATTTTTGCTCCTTCTGTTTCTTCTTTTTAAGAGAGATTTTTCAAAATCGTCATGGAGCAATCGTTTGTGCTGCTGGTGGCTCCAGCATGGCCGCTCAGGTTTTGGTATATGGTTCTTGTTCGGATGTCCAGTTGCCAACCTTGGTCACTTCCATTTAGGCCAGACCTTAAGATTAGTTTTTTTCCGTCAAGAAATCAAATTATTAAATTTGATGGTATGGAAATTAAAACGCTTAGTGCTTAGTCATAGAGGTCTCTCTGACTCAGTGATTAATACTATGTTGCAGGTTCGTAAATCTGTGTCTAGAAAGATTTATAATCGAGTTTGGAAGACTTACATCTTATGATGCTCTTCTCATAATTTCTCTTGGCATTCTTTTAGAATTCCTAGGATTTTATAGTTTCTTCATAAGGTTTTGTCTGCACGTTCATTGAAAGGACAAATCTCTGCTCTTTCTGTGCTGTTTCACAGAAAAAAAATTGCTAATCTTTCTGATATTCATTGTTTTGTTCAGGCTTTGGTTCGTATCAAGCCTGCCATTAAGCCAATTTCTCCTCCTTGGAGTCTTAATTTGGTTCTGAGGGCTTAACAGGCTCTTCCGTTTGAGCATATGCATTCTTTGGACATTAAATTACTTTCATGGAAAGTATTGTTCCTTTTGGCCATCTCTTCTGCTAGAAGAGTTTTTGATTTATCTGCTCTTTCTTGTGAGTCTCCTTTTCTGATTTTTCATCAGGATAAGGCGGTTTTTGCTGTCTTTATTTAAATTTTTACCTTAAGTTGTGAATTCTAACAACATTAATAGAGGAATTATTGTTCCTTCCTTGTGTCCTAAATCCTAAGAATTCTTTGGAAATATCCTTACATTGTTTGGAGTTTTGAAATATTATGTTGAAGCTACTAAGATTTCAGAAAGACTTCTAGTCTATTTGTTATCTTTTCTGGTTTTAGGAAAGGTCAGAAGGCTTCTGCCATTTCTTTGGTTAAAGCTTTTTGATTCATCATGCTTATGTGGAGTTGGGTAAATCCCTGCCTCAAAGGATTATGGCTCATTCTACTAGGTCAGTTTCTGCTTCCTGGGCTTTTAAGAATGAAGCTTCTGTTGATCAGATTTGCAAAGCACCAACTTGGTCTTCTTTGCATACTTTTACTAAATTCTACCATTTTGATGTTTTTTCTTCTTCAGAAGCAGTTTTTGGTAGAAAAGTACTTCAGGCAGCTGTTTCAGTCTGATTCTTCTGCTTATAATTTCAGTTTTTTTCATTATAAAGATTAAAACTTTTGATTTGGGTTGTGGATTGTTTTATCAGCGGAATTGGCTGTCTTTATTTTATCCCTCCCTCTCTAGTGACTCTTGCGTGGAGTTCCACATCTTGGGTATTTGCTATCCCATACGTCACTAGCTCATGGACTCTTGCCAATTACATGAAAGAAAACATAATTTATGTAAGAACTTACCTGATAAATTCATTTCTTTCATATTGGCAAGAGTCCATGAGACCCACCCTTTTTTGTGGTGGTTATGATTTGTTTTTTGTATAAAGCACAATTATTCCAATTCCTTGTTGATGCTTTCGCTCCTTTCTTATCACCTCACTTCTTGGCTATTCATTAAACTGAATTGTGGGTGTGGTGAGGGGTGTATTTATAGGAATTTTGAGATTTGGGAAACTTTGCCCCTCCTGGTAGGAATGTATATCCCATACGTCACAAGCTCATGGACTCTTGCTAATATGAAAGAAATGAATTTATCAGGTAAGTTCTTACATAAATTATGTTTTCTTCTAAATTATTGGAACGACTTGTCTATAATCGCCTAACTCAATTTCTCACAACTAACTCCTTACTTGATCCTCTACAATCTGGTTTCCGCCCTAAACACTCAATAGAAACCACTCTCACTAAAGTAAAAAATGACCTGTTATCAGCTAAAGCAAAGGTCCACTACTCCTTACTAATTCTTCTTGACCCATCAGGCGCTTTCGATACAGTTGACCATCCTCTCCTCTTAAAAACCTTCAATCATTTGGCATCTGAGAGACAGCCCTCTCCTGGTTTGCTTCATATCTCTCAAACTGCTCTTTTTCAGTTTCATTTAACAACATATCTTCTGATCCTTTGCCTCTCTAATTTGGAGTACCGCAAGGCTCTGTCTTGGGTCCCTTTTGCTTCCAGTACCACTTATATGCTGATGATACCAAAAAACTATCTTTCCTCTCCTGATATCTCTTCCTCTTTACTCAACCAGATTTCCAACTGTCTCCCTACAATTTCCTCTTGGTTGTCTTCACACTACCTCCAACTCAATCTATCCAAAACTGAGTTTCTTCTTATTCCTCCCCTCTTCGAGACATACGACACCTGACATTCCAAAGACTTTTAGAGACTCTGTTTTCAACAACTCACCCCAGGTCCACTGTCTTGGGGTCACACTTGACTCAGAACTTACATTCACCCCACACATACAAGCCCTTACCAAGTCCTGCCATGCACACCTATGCAACATTTCCAGAATCCATCCCCTCCCTTCCTATACTAATTCATTCCCTCATTTGGTCACGCATTGATTATTGCAATCTACTTTTAAATGGCCTTCCAAAACACCGCCTCTCCTCCCTCCAATCTATTATTAATGTTTCAGCTAGACTCATCCAACTAAGTCACGATCTACATCAGCTGCTCCACTGTGCCAGTCTCTACACTGGCTCCCCATACACTACAAAATACAATTTAAAGTATTAACCACAACTTGCAAAGCATTCAACAGCCTCAATCCCAACTATATTTCTTCTCATCTCCAAATATTCTGTGACCCATCCTCTACGATCAACCTCTGACCTAGGTCTCTTCACTCCTATTAGCTCTACATCCCACTTCTGCCTCCAAGACTTTTCACGTGCTGTTCCTGTCCCCTGGAACTCTCTACCCTGCTATATAAGACTCCAACCTTGTATAGCTTCAGACACTCCTTGAAAACACTCCTATTCAGAGAGGGTTTCCATCTCTAATCTGTTTTTCATCCTAACAAAAATAATTATTGAACAGCCTGACTCGCTGCTGCAACTACAATCCATGTGAAAAGCTACCCCAAAACTTATGTCTCTGCATCCTCAACCTGTAGACTGCAAGCTCTCCAGAGCAGGGCCCTCTTCCTCCTATACTAGATTTGTTTAGTCTATGTTTTGTATTTTATCACAAATCCTTGTCATTTTATACCCTTAACTCTGTACCCAGCGATACAGAATTCTGCGGGACTATACATTTAAATGATAATAATAATGTTTATTAATTTAAAAGTGTATACTAAGAGTATAGAGTGGTTCATAAACAATAATGATAATAGTAAAACAGTTTCTTTATTTGATTGAGCATAGTACTAATAATATAGTACTAATAAAAGCAGCATGAGTTAATGTGTTTTTTCATCTTTCCTGCAGGTGATAGATTTGGGTGCTGGAAAAGGTTATTTAAGTTCATATTTATCCATGAGATATGACCTTAAAGTGTATGGGATTGACTCTTCTCATACCAATACAGACGGAGCCAACAAGAGAAACCAGAAATTGAAAAAATATTGGAGAGCCTATAAAAATCATGCCAAGCCAACTTCAAAAGCACAGGAATCTGACCAAAAGAAGAGATTGCTGCCAAACTACATGTGTCTTGAAGAAAATACTGATATAGATATTTTAAGGAGCAAAAGTAAAGTTCTCAGCTTTGATCAATTATCCATTTCTGGCTCCACTGTTTCAGAAAAACCAAATGATGTTACCGAGTCAATTAGATGGGAACAACATGTGGAAAGTTATAATCCATCACATGATACAGATAAAGATGGATATTCTGAAAATGCTCTCACATTTTTGGACTTTTTGCCTACGGGTGCTGTTGAAGAGTCCCCTGTGTTAGACAGTGTTTGCAAAGATCTCAGTCAACAAGAAAAAGAGCAGAGGAAAATAGAAAATATGAAGGCCAAAAAGCTTACTAACAAACATGTTTATTCACCTGTTACATCCTTCGTGACTGCAGAAACTGAACTACATGACATCATTACAGATTTGGAGGTGGTCCATGTTTTTATCTTTATACATAAACAGCTGTCATGTTACCATAGCATTCAGCACACCTTTAATGTGTTGCTTAATTAGTTTCAAGCTCCAAAAGATATTAATTACATATTCAGTCTGTTTCAATACCTGTAAGTCTGTTTTGCATTAAATACAGTATTAAAACTGAAATTGAAACCATTTTCAAATAGAAAAAAATAAACAAATTTGTGAAATTAGATTAAGGCAGAGGAACATTACATTGCAGTCAAAAAGGCCAGCAGTAACCTTTTACTAGTTTTACTATTTGTCTTTTGTCTTAATCATGCATTCCACAACGTATTTTTTTAACAAATTTGTTCCAGAAACTTTTCCATTTGTTAGATATTTAGGGCACAATAGAGACAGTGAATTATGTGTTATTTTGTTGTCTTATGTCCAATTTCCAGGCTTATGCATTATTTATTCACCTTTACAAGTTGAAATATTAACTTACCTTCTAGCAATCTGTGTGAGTTCATTAACCTATTAAAAATAAATATCCAGCTAACAAATTGCACACATAAAACAATTATCAAAGCTTCAGAGTAATATAAAGTTATTCATGCTTCTTTCTTTTCAGAAGCACAAGTGTACACAATTTCTGAGAAAAACGTATGTATATATGTATGAACGTATATGTGTGTGTGTGTGTATATTTGTGTATATATATATATATATATATATATATATATATATATTATTCTTATTATCATTTATTTGTATAGTGCCGCCAAATTCCGTAGCGCTGGAATATATGTTTATATATATATATATATATATATATATATATATATATATATATATATACACTGCTCAAAAAAATAAAGGGAACACTTAAACAACACAATGTATCTCCAAGTCAATCACACTTCTGTGAAATCAAACTGTCCACTTAGGAAGCAACACTGAGTGACAATCAATTTCACATGCTGTTGTGCAAATGGGATAGACAACAGGTGGAAATTATAGGCAATTAGCAAGACTGCAGGTGGTGACCACAGACCACTTCTCAGTTCCTATGCTTTCTGGCTGATGTTATGGTCACTTTTGAATGCTGGTGGTGCTTGCACTCTAGTAGTAGCATGAGACGGAGTCTACAACCCACACAAGTGGTTCAGGTAGTGCAGCTCATCCAGGATGGCACATCAGTGCGAGCTGTGGCAAGAAGGATTGCTGTGTCTGTCAGCGTAGTGTCCAGAGCATGGAGGTGCTACCAGGAGACAGGCCAGTACATCAGGAGACGTGGAGGAGGCCGTAGGAGGGCAACAACCCAGCAGCAGGACCGCTACCTCCGCCTTTGTGCAAGGAGGAACAGGAGGAGCACTGCCAGAGCCCTGCAAAATGACCTCCAGCAGGCCACAAATGTGCATGTGTCTGCTCAAACGGTCAGAAACAGACTCCATGAGGGTGGTATGAGGACCCAACGTCAACAGGTGGGGGTTGTGCTTACAGTCCAACACCGTGCAGGACGTTTGACATTTGCCAGAGAACACCAAGATTGGCAAATTCGCCACTGGCGCCCTGTGCTCTTTACAGATGAAAGCAGGGGCACACTGAGCACATTTGACAGACGTGACAGTCTGGAGATGCAGTGGAGAACGTTCTGCTGCCTGCAACATCCTCCAGCATGGCCAGTTTGGCAGTGGGTCAGTAATGGTGTGGGGTGGCATTTCTTTGAGGGGCCGAACAGCCCTCCATGTGCTCGCCAGAGGTAGCCTGACTGCCATTAGGTATCAAGATGAGATCCTCAGACCCCTTGTGAGACCATATGCTGGTGCGGTTGGCCCTGGGTTCCTCCTAATGCAAGACAATGCTAGACCTCATGTGGCTGGAGTGTGTCAGCAGTTCCTGCAAGATGAAGGCATTGATGCTATGGACTGGCCCTCCCGTTCCCCAGACCTGAATCCAATTGAGCACATCTGGGACATCATGTCTCGCTCCATCCACCAACTTCACTTTGTACTACAGACTGTCCAGGAGTTGGTGGATGCTTTAGTCCAGGTCTGGGAGGAGATCCCTCAGGAGACCATCCGCCACCTCATCAGGAGCATGCACAGGCGTTGTAGGGAGGTCATACAGGCACGTGGAGGCCACACACACTACTGAGCCTCATTTTGACTTGTTTTAAGGACATTACATCAAAGTTGGATCTGCCTGTAGTGTGTTTTTCCACTTTAATTTTGAGTGTGACTCCAAATCCAGACCTCCATGGGTTGAAAATTTTGATTTCCATTTTTTAATTTTTGTGTGATTTTGTTGTCAGCACATTCAACTATGTAAAGAACAAAGTATTTAATTAGAATATTTTATTAATTCAGATCTAGGATGTGTTATTTTTAGTGTTCCCTTTATTTTTTTGAGCAGTGTATATATATATATATATATATATATATATATATACGCCAGCAGATTCACAGTAATGTATAAAAGCAAAACTGGGGGAAGTCAATTACATTTGGGCGCCAAAGGATCAAGCCCAGGACCATGACAAGGTCTCCCCCTTCCTGGGACCCTAAACCAGCACCCACATAATGCATTCTTCGAAACAAACAATTGGGAATCTCCCAGGGTGACACAGGCTTTTGTAACCTCCCCTATGTAAATACAAAACCACAGGAATGGACTGCACTCACAGACTGGACTGAGTACACATCCTAAGCCACAGTAAACTCCACAGCCCTGAACACTGACAGGCAGGGATTTTACAAAAGCCTATGTCACCCTGGGAGGTTCCCAGTTGGTTTGTTTGGAAGTATGCATTGTGTGGGTGCTGGTTTAGGGTCCCAGGAAGGGGGAGACCTTGTTGTGGTCCTGGGCTTGATCCTTTGTGCCAATGTTACTGACTTCCCCCAGTTTTGCTTTTAAACATTACTGTGAATTTGCTGGCAAAGTGCCGGGTTTTCTGTGTGTTGTGTTGATAATGTTTGTAATGTTTCCCTGTGGGCTTGTCACCCAGGCTGCTCTGGGATTAACTGCCTGGGTTGCTGGGAACTTTGCAGCTGTCTGTCAGTGTTCAGGGCTGTGGAGTTTGCTGTGGCTTAGGATGTGTACCCAGTCCAATCTGTGAGTGCGGTCCATTTCCTGTGTTTTGTATTTTCATAGGGGAGGTTACAAAAGCCTGTGTCACCCTGGGAGGTTTCCAGTTGGTTTGTTTTGGAAGTATGCATTGTGTGGGTGTTGGTTTAGGGTCCCAGGAAGGGGGAGACCTTGTCGTGGTCCTGGGCTTGATCCTTTGGCGCCTAATGTAACTGACTTCCCCCAGTTTTGCTTTTAAACATTACTGTGCATCTGCTGGCGAGTGCTAGGTATTCTGTGTGTTGTGTTGATAATGTTTGTAACGCTTCCCTGCGGGCTTCTCACCCAGGCTGCTTTGGTGGTTAACTGCCTCAGTTGCTTGGAACTTTGCAGCTGTCTTTAAGTGTTCAGGGCTGTAGAGTGTGCTGTGGCTTAGGATGTGTACCCAGTCCAGTCTGTGAGTGTGGTCCATATACATTTCTTTCATGTAATTGGAAAGAGTCCATGAGCTAGTGACGTATGGGATATCCAATCCTACCAGGCGGGGCAAAGTTTCCCAAACCTCAAAATGCCTATAAATACACCCCTCACCACACCCACAATTCAGTTTTACAAGATTTCTACGTTGATATGCGCTTCTCAGCATGTTGAAGCCCGGTTCCTCTCAGATCCTGATCGCTTCCAGCCGCTTTCCGGTTATTGCAGTGATGCCTGGGGGGGATCAGGGAGCTTTGGGGCTAAGGGGGATCCTAAACAGCAGCATATGTAAATATGCTAAAAAAAATAAAAGATACCTTTTATTTTAGTACTGGCAGACTTTCTGCC